>NC_089504.1:294230776-294498276 GCF_036850995.1 Saccopteryx leptura
GGGAGAGTTTACAACTCCAAGTTGCATGGCAGGCCCACCGAGCTAGAGAAGATGTCATGAAAAGCCTTCTCATTACTTCTCTTTTACTCTATACCTTTTTACTCAATTTTATTTTATTCTTTACTGTGAAAGACCAAGAGGATCTGTAGTCATTTGTTAGAAAATGATGAAAAATATGGTGGTTGTATTGTATCATCCTTATCTTGCTAATTTTCAGTAGCACCCTATCTGTATGTGCTAGGAATAGAAAGTACACCTTCCTCCACCCCTTATTTTTTTTTATATATCTTGTCCATTACCAGCCTGGTTATGAAGGTGGACTCCAGCCAGAATGCCAAGGTTCAAAGCCTCACCACCACGGCACCGCATTATCCTGAAATGTATATATACAGAATTGACTGTCCCAAGCCAGGACTATATTTCATTTCTCCATCTCTAGCACTTAGCAAAATCTATCAATATATGACATGCCATTGGTGAATGTTGCCTGAACAAAATTTTAAGCAGAGCTGAGTCCCACATTAACCTAATAGTGTTATAGAACTGTAACCGTAGCGTGGAGGCCTGAGGAAGATGTGCTGTCCCTATGCCAGCAACGCCTGAGGACATGTCTCCCATCCTCTGCTAGACTCTGTGTTTACTCCAGCCATAGACAGTAATAATAAAACCTGCTGAAATGAATGTGGGGTTTCTTATTAATTCCATTACATCAGTGGTTTTAAACCTTTTTACACTTGGGGACCGATGAAAATAAATTATTTTGGGGACCACTAAGGCAGGAATGAAAACCACTATTAGTATTTTGTGCATTAACTTTTAATTATATTACTATAAAATGAAAGTTCTCTAAAATAACCAGGTGAACGGTAATATGTATGTATATTTTTAATAGAATACAATTAAAACTTCTAGAGAGCGGTATTTAATTTAAGTAAAGCTAGTATAAAATCTGCTGTTGCTTCTTTGAACAAATACTTGATAACCAAAGCTACAGTTGTGTTTTCTAGAGACAAATCGCTGCATTGACATCTATTCATTTTCTCTAGTTTTTATTAGTGATAGGGCTGAAAATGTGTTCTCACACAAGTAGGAAGTAGAAAATACAATTAAAATCTTAATAGCTTTGTAACTAAGAGATGGATATTCTTCTTCTAGTAATATCTAAAATTCTGACAATGATAATGTTTTATGTTTGGACACTAGAGTGACATCAGAACATAAATCTATCAGTTTTTCTTTTTCACAATGATCAAGAGAGCAGGAGTTGATCTATTCTGTAAGTGGGTTATTGATTGAGTGTTTACCTTTATGGTTAATAATAGTCAAAGTTTTGAACTAACACTTTTAGTGTTCTTAAAGATGGGAATATTATATTAAATATAAATTTTTGGTTGTTTTCTTCAGCAGTCAGAGTTTTGAAAAAGTACAACATTTCTACATCTTCTTTCTATATGTGACTTTCCCAAAGAATAAGTTTCTTTTTCAGTGCATCCATCTTATTTCCTTATGTAAAAATGTTTGTGTTAAACCCTGGAAGAGAAATACTTAGTTGAAGAGGCTAAATATATCCATCACATACACAAACTTAGCCATCCATTCTTTATCCAACAAAAGCTTTACTAGTGCAGAGTTTTGCACTTGCAGAAACGTTTTCACCTCTTTCAGTTCAAAAAGGTATGAAAAAAACTTTTTCCCCTCAGAGCCATTTCACTTTCATATAGAGAAGATGTTGGTGTTGTGAACCCATGCTTTTATATAATGTCATGAACAGTCTGGAATTCAAACCTTGACTATGAATACCATTAATTAATTCACCACTGTGTTCAATTCAAAGGAAAGTTTCTTTGCAACTAAATGTTGCCAGTAAATCATATAGTGTGTTGACAACATTTCTGGATGTTCCGTGTCCTTCATTTTTGCAACTACCCCTGAATGATGTCCAGTCATGCTCACATCACCATCATACACATACTCAGATGCACTTTCCCCAGGCTAAGCCCTCCACTTAAAAGTACTCATTAAGGCATTAAATATCTCTGAAGTAGTGGTCCAACCAGATAGATGAAAACAACAGAGTAGTTCTTCCCTTAAATCTTTATCATCAGTATACTTCATGAAGCAAAGTAGAATAGCATGTGTACTCATGTCAGTTAATTCATCAAGTTGAATGGCAAAACATTTCAATTTCATTGTCCCCTCTACAATTTGTTTCTTCAATATTGTTGGCTATATTAACCATTTTTCTCTGAACAATATTGTTCAAAAACGATATAGTTTCAAATTTTTTGTGTGACTTGAGGATCCAAAATTTTCCAAGTGAGATAAAAAATGCAAGCTTCGACTACTCTTCTCCAATAGTAAAGTTTTTCTTTTTAAAGTTTTTGATATTTGAAAGGCAGCTAAATAAGATCCATGAAGCAGCAACTGGTCGCTAGTCATCATTTTCTTTATTTGAATTTTCTGACTTTTCACTTGGTTGTGTAATCTTTAAAAAAAAGTCCAGTGGCTTCTTAATTAGATCGCTATGCTTCAAAGGCCAATGACAAGTAAGTTTGGAAGGTTTCATGGCTTCATTTGAGAGAATTTCAGAACACACTGCACATACGGCCCATGGTGATAATCCACTAGGAGGTGCTATGGTGAAACCAAGTTTGAAATACTTCTTATTGTACTGCATAACAAAGTTTCCTTTCCTTTCCTTCCTTTCTTCCTTCCTTCCTTCCTTCCTTCCTTCCTTCCTTCCTTCCTTCCTTCCTTCCTTCCTTCCTTCCTTCCTTCCTTCCTTCCTTTCTTCCTTCCTTCCTTCCTTCCTTCCTTCCTTCCTTCCTTCCTTCCTTCCTTCCTTCCTTCCTTCCTTCCTTTCTTTTTTGTTTGTTTCTTTTGTACCTTTTAAATTATCAGCATACTTCTTTTTCATTCTTTTAAATTTGAAGCACTAATCCTTGGTTTACTTCTGATGTTATCACTACTTTACTTTTGACTATTGTTTTTGCTTTTGAAGGTTAAAATGCTTTATTGTTTTTTCTTTCTATTTGGTAGGGTTTAAATTTTACAGCACAATGACACTAAAACACACAATAATATATTTGCAAATAATATGGGTGCATTTTGAAGAGGTGAGTACTTGTATGACTGTTTGCACAAGCTTAAAAAAATTGTACTACTGAAAGAGAGAGGGAACCAGAAATATAAATAACCAACAGATAAAGTATTATCATACTGTGCATAATAGTGCATTATGGTGCAAGCTGGCACTTGGTTTCTAAACGCCAATTGTATGATGCATTGAACAATATATAAGTTTATCTAAACCCTGTTTGCACAAGCATAAAAAAAAAAAGAACTGCAGAGAGGGGGGTCTGGGATTTAGAGCCTGCACATAACCTAGACAACTGGAAACAGAAACAAACAATAAATAAAGTTTTATCTTACAGCATATAACAGTGCAACACATTCTTTGCCTATTTGTAAATGCTCTGCATAGTGAAAAAGATTGTTCAAACGAACCTATAAGTTCCGATAATATCTAAGACAACTTAATAGTATTTTCATCAATGATACAGGCTGATGATAAGTGGCAATCACCATGAGCATAAGTGATTTCAACTAAAATCATTGGGTCAATAATCTTCATATAACATCAGGGTGATTTTTACAAACTACCAAAAAATTTCTGGTGGACCGGCACCAATCTGTAGATCAGTGGTTGAAAAACACTGCACTTTGTCACACTTTAATTAGTTAGTTGGCCAGGATATAACCACTAGAAATTATGACATAATTACAGGCCCAAATATGTGGTAGGTATAAAAACTACTCTTAACACCTTCCTCTTCGTGTATTTTCTATATTCAGTCTATCACCAAGCCTGGTAATGAACGGACTTAAGACAGGTTCCAAGATTGGCTCTACTATTGACAAGCAGTGTGATTGTGGACAAATATCTAGTGTTTCTGGGGTTTTTTTTTGTTTTTTTGTTTTTCTTTGTCTTTGTTTGTTTGTTTATCTAATCTGCTCTCCATTTGCTTAGATCACTCCCACTACCTTTCCAGCCTGGACTGGCCACCTGGCCTCTGGTCCCTTGCTTTAAACTATTCCTATCTCTTCTTAAAACTTCTTATTGACTTTGCATTCAAAGTCCAGGAGGTTCTGCTTTACCACATTTCTACATATTCATGCTAATCTTTTCTTTGCTCAGCCTGTCACCCATTTACTCCAACTACAGCTATAGTCAATCAGTTCTCTATAATTTCCAGTGTTCAGTGTGCCCTTTCTCATCTGTCTAATTTTGCATGTGCCCTGTCCACTGGATTCTACAACATGCACCACTGTTAACTTCAATTTCCACTTACACTTTGAGACAACTCCAAAACTCTTTTTTGTAAAACTTTTATTCTGATTTTTTCAATCCATACCCCGTTGCCTGGGGACTTGTTAGGAATAGAAAGTTTTGGTCCCCTCTCCAGAATACTGAATCAGAATTCTAGGGGTGGAGCCAAGAAATCTGCTTTCTAAAAAGCCCTTCAAGTGATTCTCATGCATTTCCAAGTTTGAAAATTACTATAGAAATTTAAGCAGACTGAAAGCAGACCACGTGAGTTCAATTATCAGCTCTACCCACTGTTAGTGGTTAAACAGTGGAACGTTCCCTTACCTCTCAGTATCTCAGTTTCTTCATCTATAAAATGAGAATGATAACAATTAGTGGTGTTGTGATGATTAAATTAGTTAATATGCAGAAAGGACTTGAACGCAGTGCTTAATCAGTCAGTGAAAATAAGTATTAACTTTTATTCTTCTGAAATCACTATTCCCATGAAAATTATTCCCTATGAGTATTCTTCATATTCTCTCACTCTTTTGATTTCATTATCAGAATTGATTTTCATGATGGTCAATAGAACTAATGATAAATTTGATAAAAAAAAACAACACAATTCACAAATAAGACTTCCAGTTTACTAAGGGCTACTTTACCTTCTCATGTAGGCCCACAATTATATATGAAATTAATGAATCAAAGAAAAAGTTATTTGCTTTCATTCTAAATAATTGGCTCATGGTTTAATAAATACTGCTTTGGGGTTTTGTCGTATATCTTCATAGTTTTATAAAGAATTCTAATTTCTCTTTCTCTATTCCTCAGTAGTTGTTTTTTATAACAGTAGCTGATTATCAAAATGAATAACATCTTTCCAAAAGAAACACATTTCAATAAGAAAAACAGCACAAGAATGCAAAATTGTCTAAAAAATATTTAGGCAAAACACTGATGTAGGGAAAATATTGTGAAACATTATTTTTCTAGAAAATAGAATGATCATCAATTCTGTCTGCTACTAGTTAAATTCTGTCCACCTTCTCAACATCTTTCAAATATTTAATCGCATTTTAATCTTTGAATTTTTAAAATTAAAGGAATAGCTCTAGAGTGGCAAAGTGACAATGTGTACAGTTTTATGGAAAATGTCTAGAAGTATCTCTTTTTTCCTTCATTTTATTGGCTACTTCATTACTAACAAAATTGCCTTTGCACTTGTTCCTGTTCAGAATATTATTTAAAGTCACAGCCACTGTTTTTTTTTTTTTAATTATCTTGAGGGGAGAAAAAATTATATACATTATACAAACACACATTCATTTAAGCAAGAAAGAGCTAAGTTTAAATTCATTTAAAATGTGTATGTTCCCTGGTAACATACATAAGCATTTGTTCCTAAGGCAATCAGACTTTCTGGAAATATTTAAATAAAAAGTGACTTCTCTAAGATTGAAATAGGCAATGGCCTAAGATGTAATTATGTGCCCAGCAGTTCATAAATTTTCACTTTAAAATACTTCTGGTATTTCTCAGTTTTCTTAGAAATTGTTCTCATTCTTTGTCACAAAACTATTCACTTTACTGATGTTTTAGCACACTGTGAGATTTATCATTCAGAGAATTAATATGGAATTGTAGGCTTGCACTTTAGCTATGGTATTTAAATCTTTTTGAATACATCTTAAGTATAATATGATTAAAAATGAAAGCCTTAAAATAGGTAAATAGTCTTGTGATTAATATTGTAAGAATATGAAAAAGGCTACAATGAAAAAAGTATCTGAATAGTGTGTGTAATTTTCAGTATACAAATTTGAGGAGGCAAATTAAAGAAAGTTCTCAAAAGTAAAAGAAAAGGTGATAGTAATTAATGAAGAAGGTTTACAAGCTCTCACCTGATGAAACATTGTAAAGTAGTGCTTACAGGTAGAGATGAAAATGTTCTAATATTTAATGAATGTGAACAATGAATAAGAGTATTCTTTTTAAAAAAATATTGGTACAGTGGGAATAATTAGAGATATTAGGATAAATTTTTAAGAAAAAGATAAAAATCTAAGAATATTGGATTGTGATAATGAGTTTATAGTTTAGATTTATAATACTAAAACAACTTGTTTCAGTTGTTCGTTAGTTCACATGTCACCTAATTTTTATGCATATAAATATAATACAGAGAGTGAGTAAACAATGACTTTTGAAATTAGTGAAGAAAATTAGCTCCATCTGTTGACATTATAAAATTTGCATTCAGCAAACATAGAAATAAAAATATAAATAGCTTGTTTATAAATACTATGTTATATTTCAACATCCCTAATAATTACAGTCTTAGAATAATCCTATGGGTTAATAATATATTGTGTCCTATGACTAGAAAGAGGGTTCTTACCACTATATGGAAGACTCTTGTGAGTTGATTCATGATGAAAATTCTTTGACGCATCTGCTGAGATATATATCAGACTTCATACAAGGTATTGGCAAAAAAAGTTTCATGTATAGGTTATCTGATACCAGATACAAATAAATTCAATTAAAAAGAAATTAGTATGAATTCTGAAAATTTGGATTGTAGTATTGGTATGCTCACTTTGTAGGGGAATCTGAAGCAAACTATCTCCTCTTGAAGTTCCTATTTCCCCATCTCTGTGATGGAAATAATGATAATGGCCATGCTGAATTCAGGGGGATAGATAAATCAGTTGGATAAAATAATCTGCACAAAATGCTTAATAAAATAAAGGTTTAGATAAATAGAACATATTCAACTTAATTTTTGGTAAAAATTATCATTATGAGTAGAAAAATCATGCAAGTAATTATTATTTTTCCAAGCTTTTTGATTTCTAATAAAGTAGAGAAATGATGTTGTTTTGAATTAAGATAAAGTTATTTATTGTACAAACTATCTGGGTAAAAATCACTTCTTAGTATTAATCCTGGCATTATAATCATTACTTAAAAATTATAATATGTGTATTTAGGATGCTTAAATAACTGTTCTATGTCACCTGTTGCTATATAATATATTAGTCCAAAACACTATTTTATCATAGCTCATGATGTATGGGTCACAAATTTTGAAAGGGCTCAATAGAACAATTCTTGTGCTCTACTGGCATTCCAATGTTACATGGTGGTGTTGTGCTAATTTCTGGTCTGGTCTGGAAGGACACACATGGCTTTATTTGCCTCCCTAATGCCTTGATGACAATGCTTAGAGGGCTGAGCTCAACAGGACCATGGGGGTCCACTGCTTAATAATTTTGGCAACTACAAACTGATGGAAATAGACAAACTTGGAGCATGTGGGTGTAGGGTGGGAGGTATCATTAAAAAGGAAAAACAATGTCATAAGAATTCTTTTATATCTTCCTAAAGAAATTGCCTTTTTTCCTGCATATGTTGAAAGTAGTGAATAAATAAGCTAGCAATGGGACATAATCGTCATTTAGAAATTTTACTCTAGGATCAATTTGGAACAGGAGTAAGGAAACTATAGCCCACCTGCCAAATCTATCTGCTGCTTTTTTTTGTAAATAAAGTTTTATTGGAACACATCCACATTTATCTTTTTACTGGTATCGATGGCTGCTTTCCTGCTACAATTACAGACTTGAGTAGTGGCAACAAAGCTATATGAAAGTGAAGCCTAACATATTTACTAATAAGTCCTTTATAGGAAAGATTGCTGACCCCTGATTTAGTGGATCAATTAAGAGGGTTTGAAATTGATGATCAAAGAAATTAGATGTCAGTAATAATGGTATCATCTACTAAATAAGCTGCGGTGGGAATAAAAAGAAGACATCTCAAAGATGTTTAAAAAATACAAATGTAGGACCTTTTCTTTGATTAAGAAAGGAATATAGAGAAATCTAAGATGACTCCTTGATTCTTGGCTTATGCCACTGGTTAGACTGAGGGAAAAGTGGAGGTAAACGATGTTTTACACGTGCTCCTTTGGTAGCACAGTAATATAAAAAAATCTATTAGGCCCAAATTTTTGGTGAGAGTTCTAGGACTAATTAGATAGTAACTTAAAATTGACTTTGTTGAGGTCATTGAATAGGACATGTGAAAAGATGGTTGGATAAATAGAAGACTTAGGGACATAACAAGAGAAAAAAACACGTACAGGGTGGGGAGAAGTTGGTTCATAGAACTTGAAGATAATTTTTAAAATGTTTCTTTTAACGGATGTGCTATATAGAGAGATTTATTTTAACTGTGTATTCTTTTACAATGACTTGCTATTTTAAAATTTAATTATATAGCAGAATTAACCCAGGTTTTATGTAGATTTGAAATAAACAAGATATGTTGTAAAATCTTATTGAACCCTTTTTGAAAGTTGTGCAGATAGTTGGTGTTAGTATAAAACAAGAAAAAAAACCTAAAAAGAAATAAAGTATTTTCAATCATGTTGCCAATGGAGAGGTTTTAGCAATGTTCACTTAATGGTGGTGTTTGGGAAATGAACTAGTAACTGTATTACATCAGAGCTCCACAATGCATAATTATTTCCAGAAGACTTAAACTGTGATTGTATCCATGTTGTAGAAAAATTCATGTGATAAAAAGCCTTGTTCCAATATGATCCTTTTATGATTGTAAACTGTAAAGCATGTCACTAACTCACTGCAGTTAAAATTGTTAATAACATGATACTTTATCAGAGAAACCTAACATGTAAAAAGTCCTTAACATATGAATTTGTTATGAAGTGTCATTTTATTTATTTTGAACATAATTTTGTAATTATAACTTTTTAACTTTAGAAGTTATGTTGTTAAAACATTTAAAATTGCCCTGTGTTATGCTGTTAAGTGAAAATAACCACATATGTGAATCACACTAATAGTGATGATTTATGAAAAGTTAAAGGGCACTTAGTTGGGAAGACATAAATAATTTTACTGAAGCAGTAAGATAGTAATATAATCAAAGTTAACATAGCACATTCTCTGCCTCTAATACAATTTCATATGAGTAAATATAAGATTTTAATGAATTAGAACCATCACTTAAACACATTATACTATCTGTATATAATGTTAAATAAACTGTAACTAAGATTAAAATAGTCTGTTTAGCTGTATAACATTTCTTTTTATTGTACTCCAGTTAGAAAATTGGAAAACATGATAAAAGTTATTATGGCAGTAGTTTATTTTCTCTTTCTTGTATATACGTTATAAATAAATCCATGATCATAACCGGTATTTAAAGAACTACAATATAAAAATATATAACTTGAAATTCACTCTTTACAAAATGACTTTCACTAGCTCTGTTATAGATGATGACCACACCAACTGGAGACCATGTTGTCAGTAAATTACGTCTCAAAACTGGAGTGAGAGAGCAAAGATTTATATAAAGAAAAGAATACTACAATATTATTTCAGAGAGAGGCTTTTTGATAGTTATTTCATGTTCTGGTTTTCAGAAGTCTTGTATTAAATAAGAACCCTCAGTCAGTAGCTCCTACATTTGTCTGTTTGTGATGTTAATTATCTTTTGTTTGCCCTTGATAATCCTGAGGTTGGTATGCAGATAATATAGAGGCTGCAGAATCATTTCAAAGTGCAAAAAAACAATGGCATTGTCAACTCTGCATCACAACATCTTATAAATTATGACTGTTATCCACATTAAGGAGAGTGGTAGACCTTTAAAATTAATTCCATGAATAGATTAAATTATCAGTATTATTATATTTTATTTTATTAAGTGCATCTTACTAGTTATTAGAGCAAATGAACATGTTTTTTCCATTACATAATGCTATTAGAACTAAAAGTTATGTATCAACGCTCCCCGATGCATTATGAAGCACTGTATATTAATCACTTTGAACAATATTTTTTAGTTTATAAACAGGCAGTTATTACTTATTGAACAATAAAAATTTATTGGTTTATTAGTATTCAGTTTAAAAACTTTCTTTTTTGTAAAAGCTCTAAGTATTTTAAATTTTTTCAAAGAAACAGGAAGTGTATAAGTAGTTTAGCTTATTTATATTTGATGATGCTTATTTAACTATAAAATCATAAGATTGTATATAATAGAAAAACAATCACTAAAATATAATATTCTAGATTAGCTATTTATAGTATATGAAACCAACTGAAAATAATATTACTAAAAGTTTAACTTGTTCAATTGAATGCTATAGTTAAATATAATAGTAACCAATAAAATACATACATATTAGTATTAAAAGATTTAAAATGGAGAGCTACAAGTCATAAATATGATTATACTCTGCTTAAATCAATTTTAAAGTATTTTTACTCATCTAGGTGACTCTAAAATATCAATTTTCAATAAAAATACTTCTATATATCATATTTACTATTGTAAACTCATTTAATTATCTTTTTATTTTGCCCTAATGATTTAATGGTTTGAAGGGAAGATTACTGCATATTATATATAGGAATATTACTTTGATGTTAGAAATAAAGTATTTATTTTCTTATATTTCATAAACTGCTTTGCTTTGATGTTAGATTTTTATTTTGTTAATAAATCATTTTATAAATTTAGTTAAAAATGAATATAGCATTTTCCAATATCAACACTACTTTGTGTGAATACACAAAGCACCACTAATGTTTTTAAGTGTGGTTGGAAGGCAGCAGTTGAGTTCTCATTAATATAACAAAATAAAAAGAAGTTACTTTAAAATTTTTAAACCGCTATAGAGTATAGATTTTATTAAGAATACATGGCAACAATAACTTAATCGATCTTTAGTGAAATAAAATTTGTGAACTAAATTTTAAAAATAATAAAATGAGTTAGTTTTTTTGTATTAGTAATTTAACTGCATCATCATTCATTTGATTTAGCAGGAATAATTGTGACTTATAAAATAAGAAGGGCAATTATTATCTAATTTATTAATAATATTTTATTTGTTTATTAAAATGCAATTTTAAATTTTTAAAGAAGTATTGTTCAACTATATGTTTAGGTATAAAACCTTTTTACATATGAACTTATCAATCACTCGTTTTCTAAGACTGTTTTATTTATAAAATTCTCTAATGCTTCCAGAAGGAAAATTATATGCAATATAATTTTTCATATAAAGAATAATATTTTATATAAAGAAATATTCTAACACTTTGACAAAGTACATATAAATTATTTTATTACTGTTGAAAGACATCTAAGCCAGTATGACTCTCATTCATGTATTTAAGTGTGAAAACAAATACCATCTTTAAGATATTTTTAAAAATTTTATCTTTTTATATTTCTCTCAAAACGGTATATATGCAATTTATATGGTCTAGCATAGCTAAATTTTCTTAAGATGTCTCCAATTCTTTTTTGTATCCTTCTTGTTTGAGAATAAATTTCAGATATACAGGTGTTAATAATGTCTTTAAAAATTACTTCTACTTAAAAAAAAATTCATGTTACTTTTTAATCTTTCTAATTATGTTCTTATAAGATAAACTTGGATTTGTTTCTTTAACATTAAATCCTTCTATGGAGACCTGGTTTCTTTACTATTAAATTAAATAAAATAATATCAGATTCCTAGGTAAGTACTCATAACTAAGTCGCATAGAATAATAATACCATTTCATGTAATAAAAAAAAATATTTGGTTTGGCCTCCCATATATGCTTCTTTTT
This sequence comes from Saccopteryx leptura, assembly GCF_036850995.1. Classification (NCBI taxonomy): domain Eukaryota; kingdom Metazoa; phylum Chordata; class Mammalia; order Chiroptera; family Emballonuridae; genus Saccopteryx; species Saccopteryx leptura. Next base: position 294,242,759 of record NC_089504.1, read on the forward strand.
TTAAGTCAGTGATTAAGATAGGGAATAGCATGCAAACAATCATGTGGTGGTTTGCAATCTTTCTTTCTAACATCACTGAAAAATTTCTGCTAGGAAATGGAACCAAGCATAATTCACTCAAATTACACTGAACGCCTCTTGATCAATAGAGATAATTCTAGTTTTGTTGTTAAATCGATTTTCTCCTTTATAGAGATATATTGTGCTGATTGTTCTCAGGGTAATTGTTTCACTAAGGATTTCTATGGTGATTAGGAAAAAGTAAACAAAAAACAACTTAATTCAGCTCTTAGGCTTTGCCAAAGTTTGAAGTTAATTTTTAGAGATAGCAATAGAGATTTATATCATTTTGGACAATAATGTTTTGCTAAAAAAAAAAAAAATTCAGCGAGGCCAATTTTCTTTCAGAAATAAGCAACCTCTATGTTTGTTTTACTTTTATAAAATGTTCAGGTTCTGCCAATAAAAATATTCACTAATGCACATTCTTCAAGTTTTTATCACTTTCCTTGATTTCTTGGCACAGATCATGTTGCAAAAGTTCAGATAACTTTTTTTTGCATTGGAAAAATGTTCAGACTAGACTCTGGGAAAAGGTAGACTCCAGAATTGCTGAAAGTAGTGTTACTGAATTATATCTTAACCTAAATATAAGGGATGTGTATGTGTTCCAATTTCCAATTTTTACTAAGGTATTGCACATTTTAAATATTTCATAAACAATTTTCCAAATTCAGCACACTTAAACATCACAAATAAAAAAATAAATTTAAGTAATAAATCATTATTTTAGTTTTAAAAGAATTAAAATATTAAATATATTTTACTGAATGGTTTTGGTAAAAAAAATTGATGTAATGCTAGATAATGTAAATACAAATAAAATTTCATTTTATTCATATATTTATAATGTATCCTAATTTATATATCCTTAATAGAAAAAAAACATTTATGTTGATGAGCAATGAGAAATAATTTTATAAGAACTTAAATTAGCAAGTTATGTGCTTATGTGCTTTTATATAATATATAATACAATATTAAAAATAATAACACCATAGAATAGCATCATTTTGAAAATCTATTAAAGTTAAAGATTAATGTGCAATATTCCTTTGGGTCAATAATAACCTCACTGGTATATATTTAAGATATTTTTATTTTAGGTAAACAATTGTTATTTTCTCATAACACAGTGAAAATACACTGTAAGATAAATTTCTAATTTAGTCATAAAGTAAATCCTATACTTTTTTCCTACTTGCATGATAATATTGAAAATAAAAACATAGCATTTTATTTACCAATACATGGATATAGCATATTTTAAGCTTATCAATGTTTTGCTTTTATTAAAAATAAAAATCTTAATAGTATAGCATAGCTTCTTATGAAATAAGAAATAAATAAAATGCTAAGTATGAAAATTTTTATTAAAACTCCTTATTTAAAAAATAGGGGTCAAGTACATTTTAACCCATAACAAGCTACTTAAACACTTCTGAGAAAGAAATGTGTGTGTGTGTGTGTGTCCAAATACATGCAAAGTTGTTTCATCAGTAAATTTCTGGCTTTTCAACCATTTTTTAAGTTAAGCTACCAACTCGTCCCAGAGTTCATCATGCATCCACAAATTATCTTAGTAATACTCAGTGTCAAGGAATATACAAGTTACGTTTAAATATGTATGAAACCTAAGTCATTTCTCCCTTCGGTGACCCAATAACAATGGTAAATAAAACTCAAGGAAGCTCAGTAAAATCAAAGTAGTTGTGACTTCCAAATAGAAAACATGTTGCAAGTCAAAGACAGGAGAAGATGACAACTTCTCATGCGGGGTGCCGGCACAGGAGCTGCGTGTCGCGTTGTTGTGACATTGAAATCTCTGAAACGTACTTCTCTGCTGGATTTGATGTACTTCCTCTGACCCGACCTCAGCACGTGTGTAGGAGAAGTCTGCAAGGTAATTCTTTTCTTGGTTTCTCTGCCACAGATATAAATGAAATAAAAATGATCCAGTTTTATTTAGAAATAAAACGTTTAGTGGAATATAAAATGCATACTTGTAGGAAATTGGTTCGTGTATTTAAAAGGTAGTTTGCTCCAATGCTATATAGTACCTGGATAATGGTTATTGCTCATATTTCCTTTATAAACATTTTACTTCAGGCTTTCAAAGGTATAAATAAAATTAACCCCTTAAAAAAGCTCTGAATTATTTGTGGGAAATTCACATGCCAGTGGTTACTTTTTCTCATGGAAATGTGATAAGGCCAGAAGATATGCTTTGAGGTCACAGGCCACAAGTCACTTTATACATATTAACCATGCTGCTATATATCAATGCACCAAGATTTCAGCAGGCTCTGAAACATTAAACCTTCTGTCATTCTTGTCCCTACAGAGTTTGATTCTGCTGAGGTTTAGTGGAATTATAAACACATATGAAAATATGCAGAATATATTTCTTTTTTGAAGTGATTATAATGTGATGTTTCTGCACTGCCAGCATTCATAATAAAGCAAATGTGATGCTTCAGTGCAATATGACATCCACCGTAATCTTATTAACATGTAAGCAGCATAAGACAAAACATGACTGTCCTACGTGCTTTATTTAAAGGCACAGAACAAATAGATTTATTAAAGTAAACTTTTACAATCTTTGGCAACAGACACGTGCCATAAAGTTTGGAAATTCTTGTGGTTGCAGACACAGACTTGTCAAATGAAGGGTTTTAACAGTTGTTACAAATAAAACAATAATATCCAAAGTAAGTAAATGTAGTTTTAAATCGATTGATCCTTTTGAACACCCAAAGAAGATGAATGACAGTGAGCAACATTTACCTGACACCCTTGAATATTTCACAGAGACAAGTTGATATGAGTTTGTATAAATACTAATATTAAGCAGAATTAGCTTTGGAAAAAATAAAGAAATTGTACTGAGGTGAAAATTGTCACTGTCAGGAGAAATGAAGTTATATCAGAGAACAAGTGACATACAATTTTCTCTAGAGTGTTTTTAATAAAAATAGCTTTTCTTTGAATATTTTGAAGTCAGACATGAGAGGCAATCTGGGCGTTTGTCAGAGTTTGAGAGTGTGAAAAATTGCTGCCTTAAATCATTTAAGCTGAAAAGCAACTTCTTCCTGCTGAGATAATTTCACATTGACTTACCGTGCAAACCCTTCAGGCATTCCCAGCTCAGAGCAGAAGTTTTCAAGGTAAAAACATAGAGCGAGAACATGGGAGAAGCTGGGACAAGGATCAGCAGCAACTCCAGGCGTTCAGGCACATCTGACTTTGATTAATTAGAGAGCTGCTTTTCTATTTCCACATGTAGTGCCTGATGGAAAGGTAGAGTGGACCGGGATACACAAACTTGGAGTTGACTCTGTTAGATATCAGCAGGTTTTGACATCTTCCACCGAGCTTGCAGAATCTCTGCTTCGGAGGACTAAATTGCTAAAGCATACTTTTAATTTACTCATTTTCCTAATGCAGAGAAATTATCTGAACTGCAATAGACTTGATTTTCAACAGTGAATAAATCAGCTACTGTAAATGTTTAGGTTAGATGAGCAGGTAACTGTCTTGCTGCTTAATGAAGAATGAGCTATTTCCACTTTTGGAGGAATTATTTTGACATTGTGATTTTATTTCATTTAAGTACCACTTGATAATTTTTCCTTTTTATTTTAATTTTAAGAAAACTTTAACATGATGAAAATCCTTTTATTTTCCTAAATTGTTATACATTCAATAAAAAGTTTTGTTAAACTCTACAAAATGTTAAAAATTAGAGGTATTCATTCCACCACTTACCATTTCATTGAAAATTAATAGGCAGGAAAATCATTTAGAAAAATGTTTTAAAGCTACTAAATATTCAAACAGTAAATATAAATTTAATTTTAAAATAACATTTATTATAGGTCTAAATTATCTTAAATAATTATCTGACATTGAAAAAAAGATAGAAATGCATTCTTAATAAATAGCTTAATTTTAATTTCTCATTTCATAAACAAAAACTTAAAACTAAAACCTCTTAGTTTCCAGAAAGACTTTTAAAAAATATACATAGTTATGTTTTCTTAAATCTTCATTATTCTGAAATCATTTTTGTTACATAATAAAAATTATTTCATTTTCTCTCCCCACCTCTTATTTTGTTTATTTATCACAGAAACTGCTCTTTTATTTTTTTATATTTTCTAGTGAATTTTATGATTGCTTATTGCCTTTTTTGCTTCATTTCCTAATATCTCTGGTAGGATGAGTGACAGCTTCAAGCAGATTTCCACGTGACACTCTTTCATCTTAGAACTTCAGGCTCACAGGAGTTAAGATTCAAGCTGATATTGATCAACATTCCCTTCATTTCTGGTTTGCTGACATAAGGAACAAATGCAGCCTTGATCTCAATCATTTTTTTTTTAGTGGATTCTGAGAAAGTCTTGCTGTGCATCAGCCAAGACATAGAGTCCTTAATGAAATAATAGGCTCCTTAGTTATTATCGTAATTTTTCATAGAGAAGTCCTCACATCAGACATTGTCCCCTGTCTCTGTCAATCACAAATTGCAATTAACTTATTAAATTGTACTTGAATCGGATTGACTGGTAGAGAGGGGGAACTAGAAAGTTCTTTAAAACAGATTCTTCTTTTATATCTTTCAAACACTTCTGAATTAGGAAATGTGGGATCTGGGTTTCCTTTTTAGAGAAAATTAATTTTTCACTTTTAACTTAAATAGGGAAGACTTAAAAAAACTCCTTTACTAAACTGGATAGTTTCAGTTCACCCCCATCCCTCCTACCCCTGCTCCCAGAGGGAAGTAGCAGTTAACATGATTGAGATACACTTAATGTATTAACTATTAACAGTCCAATTTGATTCATCAAGTATGAATTTAGGTTAAAATATATGCAAGATACAAAGATGAGTAAGAAACCAAGAGGCTTTAGTTTTGAATAGTTTGCTTCTGAAATGAAGGCCCCGCACCAAGAATTCATTCCTATCTCGCCTCTGAGCAGCCCACCCTTAAGTCAGAGAATAAAACAGGGAAATAAAATTTCCCCCCCAAAAAGGTAAAAAACAAAGTTTCACAGGGGGTTCAAAGAAGGAAGAAATTAATTAACTTATAAATCCAACAACAAAATATTTACTGAGCACCTGTTGTGTATCCGACACATGTGATGGGATTCCTGACCTCTAATAGCTCATAGTTTACTGATGGCGGCAGCGATGTAAACGCATGATTACAAAACGAAAAAGAACCAGTATTACGATAAAGGTATGGACAGAGTAGTAAAGGGATTTATAGGAAGATAAGCACAGAGCACTGAGGGTCCAGACGAACCAGGAAAGACTTTACAGTGACATGTTCAGAAGAACCGTGGAGCTTCCCAGCAGAAGTTAACAGCTCCAAGCAAAGGCGCGGAGGAGTGGGTGCTCTGGCGGGTCTGGGGAAATCAAAAACATAGAGCTGCTCACAGTTCATGGGGGACTGGAAATTGTCGACTAGAAATCACACACAATCCTGAATCTTCACTCGAAGTATAATACTGTCTGTGGGGAGAAAAGAAAGATAAAATGACACCGTTATTAGTTAAGAATAACTTGGACTGCAAGAAATCGAATAACTCACCAAAAGTTTAAATAAATAAAAGTTGATAGAGGAGGTGGCAGCTAAGGAGCTTTCTGTGGTTCTTCTGGTCACAACATACCATGACACATTTAGGAATCACATCCCAGCTGAAGTGAAATAGAAATTGGGAGGGTGAAGGACTTCTACATGGAAAGCTTGTAATTTTGTTTTGTTTTGTTTTTCAAAAGCTTTTCCCAACAGACTTCCACTTAACCTCTCATTAGAACTTAATTCCCTGTGTACCTTTAGCTGCAAGGGATACCCGAAAATCAACTAGTTAACTTGCCATGTGGAAGTAAGATTTGGGCACAAGAGCCGAGGGAGAGAATGTGCAGGGTCTGTAACAGCGTGCTCTGCGGCAGGTGACGTGTAAGACCATCTGAGCTACATTTCTCCCCAGGCATCCCACGCTCCACTTAGTGTTTACTGGATCTAACACCGGGGAGTGTCAAACACCTATTTGTTCCTCGTCTTTGGAAATATACATCTCTCCCCTCCGTATTACCACAGTCCATGATCTTCTTAGAGAAGAACATAGCAAAAAATTTTAGTACGGAGTCAGGAACCTGTGTTGTTTATGATAAGGCTTTATCAAAGATAAAACAACAACCAACTGTTTGACCACAGTTGCACCACTGTTTCCTTTCCTGCCTATGCCTCCCAGCCGTTCATGGAAGGACAGCAAAAGGAAACAAATCCAGCATAACATAATGACCCAGGGGAGTCCCACTGACTTACACTTGAAAGAATCCTCTCCTACTTTCTAAACCTGTTTCTTTAACAGTGAAATGCAGGTAATAATGGTATCTATCTCCTGCTTAAGATAAAGTTTAAATGAGTTAAGAAATGTAAAGTGCTGTAAACAGTGCCTAGTGCATATAATTGCTTAACATTTTAATTTTTTAAAAGTAAAAGTTACATAGCTGCTATAAAAATTAATACCCTTATACTCCACCCATATGAGTTTAAATTGGTACTCCATTTCTTAAAAGTTACCCTTTCTTAATTTAACAACTTGTATCATGTCCCTGTAAATTTCCTTAGAGATTAATGCAATTTCTTTTTTTTTTTTTTTTTTTGTATTTTTCTGAAGCTGGAAACAGGGAGAGACAGTCAGACAGACTCCCGCGTGCGCCCGACCGGGATCCACCTGGCATGCCCACCATGGGGCGATGCTCTGCCCACCAGGGGGTGATGCTCTGCCCATCCTGGGCGTCGCCATGTTGCGACCAGAGCCACTCTAGCACCTGAGGCAGAGGCCACAGAGCCATCCCCAGCACCCAGGCCATCTTTGCTCCACTGGAGCCTTGGCTGCGGGTGGGGAAGAGAGAGACAGAGAGGAAGGCGCGGCGGAGGGGTGGAGAAGCAAATGGGCGCTTCTCCTGTGTACCCTGGCCGGGAATCGAACCCAGGTCCTCCGCACGCTAGGCCGACGCTCTACCGCTGAGCCAACCGGCCAGGGCTGAGATTAATGCAATTTCTTAGGAAACCATCGTTGGTAACACTGATGAACTATTTCTAATTCATCACAGAAGGACCCTCTGCTCTATGGCTTGTAATTACATTGCTGTTCCTTGCTGTTCTGTACCTGACTGTAAAGACAAGGCTGCACCGGGACAGATATCTTATGGCCAAAACAGAAGCAATGGGGCACATCTTCTCACAGTTAGATGTGGACTAGAAAGCTTTGTGAGTGGTGAGTGGTAAGTGGTCATTAAAGTTACAGAACTAGATAAGAATAACTTACCCTGACATTTTATTGAAAAATTATCCTGACTTAAAAATAAGGAGGAGAGTAACACTCTATCAATTCGCTTTAGTCATGTGGCAAGAGTAGTCTTCAGACACTTTACAAATAATATTCCTTATTTGAAATTATATGTATATTGGAAGTCATAATTTTTCCATTTTTATAAAGGAAATAGTGTGATAAGCCCTATATTCCATACCCTGGGGCCTGGTGCAGCAGGCCCCAGAAGTCAATGCAATGGGAGGACTGTGATGAGCTTGAAGTTTTCCATTGTCCATGAAATAATTGCAATGCAATCTTTCATGAGCAACAGAACAGTTTGTGAATTTAATACTAGGAGTTGTTTTTTTCCATAGAGCTTCAAAAATGTTTCCACCATTGAGAGTAAATTCCTTTTGGCCATTTGTCATATTCTTATATATTGACTTGTGATGTAATAAAAGCCATATTCACCAAAGAGCCAAATAACCAAGTTTCAGGGCACAGACCTCTGACTGGTAAAACGTAGATAGGCAGAACTGACTTCTTCAGTTTTTTATTGTACTTCTTATATCTGGGTTTTTTATAAAGATTCATATTTATATCTTTTATTGTTCTCCAGGATAAACCATTGGCCATTATGGAAAGTTTCAATTATCAGGAAAAGATTGTCTCTTAGTTATAAGACTAAAATGGACAATGTAAAGTTTGCTTCAGGTTTATCACTAGAAACTATGTTGGAAAATGATGCTAGTGCTTTGGAAACTCTTAGTATCTGTTTTACGTGTTTTGTTGAACTCTCTTCTTGCTTCTGAGAGATCTCAAAGTACAGAGTTGTCTCCAACATTAGTAATTTGATAGGCTTGAGGACATCAGGAACCATTGTGGAGGGTAAGGCCGACACATCTTGGTCTATGTGAATGGTCTGCCTTGGAGTCTGTGGCTTATATTTATGCTCCTGTGTTGCTGCCTTCTTGTACCTACAACACTTTTCTCTCCTCCCTTCACACATGGCATGCATAGTCTGAGACTAGCTTTACAGACGGCCTCTTCTCTGATGTTGAGTAAACTGTCCAATTTCTTTTGCAACTCAGGATTCTTCTACTTCTTCTCAGGCTCTTGGTTCATGTCCAGGGTTCAAGCTCTATTTTCTCACTGTGTCATTATATAAATCTTTTATCTGTGTCAAATAGGGAAGCATCAATAATTGCAATTGACTTCCATGCCCAAAATATTCCACTCTATGAAGTAAAAGCTGGCAAGTCATCCCAGATATATTATTAATAACATTATTACCTTGATGAGTTACCATGATAAAAACTAGGAATAATGACAAATAATTTTGGAACAGAAACAACCAAAAATGAGATTGCATATAATATAAAAGAAGCAAATCCATTTTGTGAAAGTTTTAAATCCCATTTATTTATTTCAAATAGCTTGAGATCAAGTTCAACGAAACATTACATTTTTGATGAGTTATAAATGCAAAGCTGAATATTACTCAGCCTTTGTCTCTGATAACTTAGCAGCCCATTAAAGAGTATAGAGCCCTCCCTTCCCTACTGCCTCTCTCTTTAAAGACCATCACTATTCTATTCCACTTATGAATAAGTTTGATTGATGCTTGACAAACTGTCAAAGCAGCAATTCCCCCTTATTGCATTGACTACCAAAGTAAAATATTGTCTGGAGACTTACTTAGAAACTTATATTGAGTCTTACAAAGAGGAAAAAGAGGATTTTGACTGTGCTGCAGGTTAAAAAAATAGTTTATTGCGGAATTACTGATAAAAGAGAAGGATGGATTTAGGAGATTATTCCTCTGCCTGTGGTTTCTCTGTTTTCTAAATGTTCTTAGAGATATAGACATAATGAAATTCTGATTAATGTAACTGATTGAGGTAACACAGCTGTAAGTCTTTCACAGTTGCAAATGCCATTACTTTGTTATTTTCACTTTTCTTGTAGTTTCTTCGGCATATGCATGAAGTCTACAATGAGCTCATGATTGTAAATACAGTACAGTCATTTCATCAACTTCACGCTGTTCTTAATCAGTGATTTTTTCCCCTTTCCTAAATTTTTTACATTGTTATATTTTTCCATATGCTCTTTTTGCACCCTACACGTCTCTTTTGTAATTAATTACAACTGCAGTTAATTACTGATTTAGGCTATGTCCTCCTGCCAGATTAGAAATCCCATGTTTCCTTCACTCCAGTCCCAGCTCCTAGAAAAGAGTCTGGCTGATCGGAGGTGCTCCAGGAAAGTCTGATCTGAGTGTAAGCATGAGGGACAGATAAGGAAAGCAACATACTTCCCATAGGGAACATTTAAAGACATTTTGGTTTTGGACAAATTTCACATCTGTTTTTCCCAGTTTTGTCTCTTTAATAAGCCTCTTCACTTTCAGAACTGTTTAATTTACATGTTTTTTGTCAATCTACACTATATTATTTAGGATGCTCAGAAAAGCTTGTTTGATGTATAAGAAACTACACAAAAATAAAAGAACACCTTGTTTTATAAATGGAATTTTTTTTTAAAAAAAGAATAGTTTGAAACTGTAAATTATTTTGTTTTCAGGTGACACCCACCTTAAATCTGAATTTCATCTAATTTTTAATTAGTTTTCAAGATTCTCTACATCCAAGGCACTGGTAGGAAAGTTATTCCAGGATATAATTTGTAGAAAATTAAGGGGGCTGATGTGTTTAAATTTACTTTTATTAAGGTCATTATATTTTTAGTTTACCTGAATTCTTATAGGAACTGACTGAATCTCATCATTTTAGATAATTCAGTATTGCTCCTTACCCACATCTTGTAAATTCTGCATACCCTACTGTAAAGCCAGGAGGTAGGGCCAGGGCCACTATCACAGCAGCCCGGCCCTTGCAGGTTCGCATTGGATTCGGACAGTCGGTAAAGAAACAACGGAGCCACAAACTGGTGGGCCATAGTCTTTAATCCTAGCTTGCACCCGGCGGGCAAGTAAAAACATACACTCTGGGCTCCAAAACCCACTCACATTCAGTGCTCACAAAGCCACTGACTTATCCGAGTTTCCTAGAATCAAAGGTTTCTAGCTCACCAGCCTTATTCTCCTCAGTTCCCCATCTCCTTCCTTATCCCAGATACAAACTCTGTACAAACTAGCATCTCACTCAGCACTCCGCCATCTTGGCTGCTTTTCCTGGCCTCCTCCACGTGGCCTCCTTCCGCTGCTGGCTCTACTCTCTCCTCTAATGATAATCCCAGGAACCCAGAGCGCCCCCATTTTATATTGTAGCTTCACAACCTCTAATCCAATATACAAAATAGGGAAGTCTCTAATACAGTCACTTCTCTGAGGCATGATTGGATTGTACCGCCCCACAGCAAAAAAGGGTGGGAAAGGCTTAATCCCAAAACCAAGCCTCAGGCTACAACGATTCTCAACACACATTAATATCACCTGGGCAACGGCCTCTTTAACAAAGTGAGCATAATACATTTTATCTGCCCAACACCTACCCTCAGTAACTGAAGGACAATATACACGATCACCTGAAATTTTTCTTAACAACAATTATAAACTCTACATAAATACATTGTTCTTATTACATAATATCCTCTCTGGCACACTAAAAGCCTTAGTGTAGCAGAGAGCGTACATTGTTCCCCTTTTGTCCTTGATGCTTAGGTCACAGCTAAAAGTCTAAATAGCCCTGCCCCCTCTTATAGCTTGACGTAAATACATTTTGACCATTAGAACTCATTGAAAATATTGTTTCTGATTTTTCATAATTTTTCTAACAGGGGGAGTCATGCCCTTTTCCAGCTTCTATTTTCCTCCGGCTGGAACACAGCGGAATCAAGAAGAGGCTAGAACTTCAACAACTACGCTGAGAATCAGAAAGCAGAAGATACAAGCTAAAGGCAAGAGAAAAAGCAAGCGAGATTCTGCATTTTTGAGTAGTTTACGAGGCTGCCTTATCTGTGCTCTGGATTTCTCTGTAGACTTAATGCCAAAAATAAATAAATAAATAAATAAATAAATAAATAAATATCTATCTTGTTTTGACCATTGTTATATTTGATTACTTGACCTCATAGACAATCCTAGTCCTAAATTAAACAGAAAAAAATCGCTAAGGAATAATTTAAGAAGAAAAATATGATGGAAATGGTAGAACAGTATTATCTGCTTATGACATTGCCCACAAGGAAAGGAAAGGGATTCCAAGATCTTTGGAAGAAATTACTGACCATTGTCATCACCTTTTCTTTACATTAATTTCTAGATGTAACAGTAAGAAATAGTTTTATTGTATATGTCAGGTTTCTTCTGTCCTTCAAAAGAGAAAAAACAAACAACACTTTTGATTACAGTGAGTATCAAACATCTTAACCCATTAATCATACTAAAGTTTATTTTGACTTATTTTGCATTTTATTGCACATATTTTCATCCTTAATTGTTTTCCATTTGTGTTCTTATTTACATTTTGTCATCTTTTGTGCGGGAAGATCAAGAAATAAATATTTTGATGATGACCCAATGCATGAAATTAAGTAAGGAGACTCCCTCATCCTTTGCTAGTGCTTTTCCTAAGACCAGAAGGCAGGAGAGAAAGAGGTGATGCTTCAAGAAGACAAACTCTTTTTTTTTTTTTTTTTTTTACAGAGACAGAGAGTGAGTCAGAGAGAGGGATAGACAGGGACAGACAGACAGGAATGGAGAGAGATGAGAAGCATCAATCATTAGTTTTTCATTGCGCGCTGCAATACCTTAGTTGTTCATTGATTGCTTTCTCATATGTGCCTTGACCACGAGCCTTCGGCAGACTGAGTAACCCCTTGCTGGAGCCAGCGACCTTGGGTTCAAGCTGGTGGGCTTTTTGCTCAAACCAGATGAGCCTGCGCTCAAGCTGTCGACCTCGGGGTCTCGAACCTGGGTCTTCCGCATCCCAGTCCGATGCTCTATCCACTGCGCCACCGCCTGGTCAGGCGACCAAACTCTTTTTTTTAATAGTATATATACATAACACATAGATACAGATAACAGGACAGTAAATTCCAGAGGGAAAGGGGGAGGGAGTTAATGGGATGGGGAAAAAGGGGTGTAACTAGGGATACTGGGGTGGAGATGAGGGTGTTATATTCAGTGGGACACTTGAATCCATGTTAATGCAATACATTAAAATTAATAAAAAATTTTAAAAAAGAAAGAAAAAGTTAAAGTCACACATGCAAAAAATAACAGAATCTACTAAAATATATTTTATAATCCAGTAGACTAGGACAAAAGTGTAAAATATACATGAATTAATTACTAAGCATCAATTAATTGCAAATTAAACTCATTCTGGTTCAATACAAAATTCTTCCCCTCTAATAATGTTAAAAGACTTCATTAATATGAAGCAACAAAAATGACTGTCCTGTTCCCTGCCCAGGAGAGTTGGCATGCTCAGGAGGCCTCATTACCCAACAGGTGTCCCTGTGGGAGTTAGAGACTCCAGCAATACATTCAAAGATTAGCTTCCGTTTTACCTCTGAGGAAATGATTAATATAGGATGATTTCCCAGAATGTTCTTCCCCATAAATCTATCACGATATGAAATTATCTATACATAGGTAAATTTGGGGCACCGCTGAGGTCAGAATGTATACTGTTTTATGGTTGAACGGAAAAGCTCTCATATAAGCAAGCAAGTACACATGGAATGAAATAACTGTTAGTAAGTCACTGACACATCACTTCTCCCTATTCTCTTCCCCTGCTTAAAACTTTTGTTTTTCTTCAGTTTGCTTATGGTCTGTAGGAGGAAAACTCTAGCAGGGGTCCCCAAACTTTATACACAAGGGGCCAGTTCACTGTCCCTCAGACGGTTGGAGGGCCGCCACATATAGTGCTCCTCTCACTGACCATCAATGAAAGAGATGCCCCTTCTGGAAGTGTGGTGGGGGGCCGGATAAATGGCCTCAGGGGGCCACATGCGGCCCACGGGCCATAGTTTGGGGATGCCTGAGTGGGCAGTATCCTCTGAATCTCTTCTGATGGACAGTTGCTGCTGAGCACAGGCTCTTGGTCATTACGTCTCAGTTTCAAACCAGTAAAATGGGCTTTAAAATGAAAGTTTGCATGCTAATCTCATCATTTCAAAATAACATGCATTATAAGGACAATACAATCCATATTCCAACAAAGTAAATGAAATGCAAGAATCTTCAGGTGCATGAGAAACAGTATACTCTCTGGCCTTAACAATCAATGTGGCTTCTGGGCCATTGAGCCACATGTATAGATCTGCAAGTAATTGCCTGATTTTCATCCCATGTGCACTCTGCTCAATTTCAGACAATACCTCTTCTTGTAGCAGAGAAACTTTGGGCTCCCGCTATGTAAAGAACAAGTCAAACTTTTTGTAAGATAAACCAAGTCACATGCCCTGTGTTTGAACTTATTTTTTAGTTACTGAAGGCCTTTAGAATTGATTATGTACAATTTTAAATGAACTATTTATAATATATTAAAAAATAAAAACCCTGGGCCCTGGCGGGTTGGCTCAGCAGTAGAGCATTGGCCTGGCATGCAGGAGTCCCAGGTTCGATTCCCGGCCAGGGCACACAGGAGAGGCGCCCATTTGCTTTTCCACCTCTCCCCCTCTCCTTCCTCTCTGTCTCTCTCTTCCCTTCCCGCAGTGAGGCTCTATTGGAGCAAAGATGGCCCGGGCACTGGGGATGGCTCTGTGGCCTCTGCCTCAAGCGCTAGAATGGCTCTGGATTCAACAGAGTGACGCCCCAGAGGGGCAGAGCATCACCCCCTGGTGGGCGTGCCGGGTGGATCCTGGTCGAGTGCATGCGGGAGTCTGTCTGACTGCCTCCCCGTTTCCAGCTTCGGAAAAATGAAAAAAAAAAAAACCCTGGCCATATCAATATAGATATGAATATATTAATGTATATAATCTTAAGACTAGAATGCATGCACAAAGGCACTGTAGTGTCTTAATTAAAATGCTTTTAAGGTCACTAGAACCAAAAGAGTTTCAGAATAAGACAAGCAAACTAGGAAAAAGTTGTTTATTTGTGTTCTTTTCTTCTTTGAGCTCTGGTAGCCCTGAATATCAATATCTTAAAACTGACTTTGGGTAAAATATTGTCTGTGAGTTTCAATCTTTTCTTAAAAATATCTATACATATAGTCTCCATGGAAGTTATAGAATCTTTTAACTTAGAAAACATATCTCATGTTTCTGTCACATTTCCCTTAGTTCTGAGGCCCTTCTCATCACACCATAATAGGAAGAATATGATGTCAGCATGACTTATTGATGATGTTAAATTTGATCACTTACTTAAATTAAGACAGTGTCTACTAGATTTCTTCACTGAAAGTTACTATTTTTCCCTTTCCACACTCTATTTATTAGCAGTAAATCACTAAATTCAGCCCACACTTAACAGGAGAATTAAATTCTACCTCTTGCAGAGAGATGTATTAAATAATTTATGGACATATGCTAAAATCACCACAGTAATAGAAATATATCTGGTGGAGATAATTTGAGACTATACAAATATTTCTCCTTAAAGTTTCATCTACTAATTTTCGAATTCACTAGTGTCTGTGCTTTTGTAATTTAAGACATCATGCAGTTATTTTCTTCAATATAATTATTAGAAATCATCAAACAGACATTGAAGGATATTCTATAACATTATTGACTAGAATTTCCAAAAGTATTACCATTATGAAAAACAAGGGAAACTAATAAAATGTCACAAACTAGAGGAGATTAAGACCACAGGAAAAATAAATGCAATGTGGTCCTTATAATGGACCTGAAACAAAAAATGATGCTAGTGCTCAAAAAATGAGATCTGAATCAAGAATATAGTTTTCTTAATAGCATTAAGAACCAATGTCAACTTCTTAAATTTAACTATGGTTATATAAGATGTAAACATAAAGGGAAGTTGGGTGAAGAGATCATGTACGTAGGAATTATAGTGTTTGTAACAATTTTGTAAATAATTTAAGAATATTTTTTTATTTATCTTTTTTTATTGACTATATTAGAGTGACACTGGTCATCAAAATTATACTGGTTTCAGGTGCACAACTCCATAAAACACATCTTCTGTACATCATCTTGTGTGTTCACTGGCCCAAGTCAAGTCTCTATCCATCAACATTTATCCTCTCATACTGTCCTCTACCTTCACTTCTCCCTACCCTTACCTGCTAGGAATCACCACACTGTTGAAGGACATGCTGTAACATCCTATTGGCTGAACTCATGTATATAAGCTAGTTTACTTCCTGAATAAAGTGGATCTGTGTCACTGAACCTGGTCCCCGGAGTCGGGTCTTTGCGTCTTCGTCGTCCTCATCCCCAGCAGGACTTGTCCACAACTGGTGCCCAGTGTCGGGCAGGGACCTAACCAACATCCAAGGGACCGGTGAGTGACCCTCTGCGATGGGAAACCTTCTCCCCCACTCTCAAGCCCTGCAGGCTCGAACCCTGCATGCCCTATTGCAGAGTAAGCAAGTTAAAGTTAGTGAAAAGGATCTCTGTACTTACTGGGAGATCCTCTCTGGTTTCAATCCCTGGATTGAGAATGTGCCACTCTGGGACCCACATACTTGGGCCTGAGCTCTCCGAGGTGTTTGTTAGGCCGAGGCACATGAGGGACGAACCTTCCCTCTCGGCCTCACTCCTGCTTTATTGGCAATACACGCCTGCGTGACCGGTACTCCTGCTGGGGACCCTCCGCCGGTCCCTAAGGTCCTGCAGAATACTCCTCTTTCAGAGGAACGCCTACCTTCGTATTCACCTCCCCCTGTGGAGGAAGAAAAGGGTTGGACCACTGAGTTTGATGGATTTGCAGCTGAGCATGCAGAAATGAAACTAAATACATTAGAAACCGCGCCATCAGCTTGGCCACCCAAAAAAGCGGAAGTCGCTACTTCCACATTCCCTGCTGGGGCTCAATGCCCCACCCCAGCCTCTCAGACGCCATTTTCTCCAACACTTCTTCCTGCTGCAGACCCATGGGCCAGCCTATATGCCACCAGGTGTCTTTTTTCTTTCTCTTTGTCTGTCCTGTCTATTTTTCTGTATCTCTTGCTCTCTCTCTCCCCCTCGTCCCTCTCTCTGAAATGACGCTGGAAGGACCCAGCCATGGCAGAGTAGCAGGGATCATACCCTCTTCTAACACAAGGGAGAGGTTATGCTTGTGTTTTTCAGCCAATTTGGATTCCAGGAACCCCCCAACCTGCTTGACAGGGTTTCTTGGGCACCAACTAAGTGGTTCAGTCTTCACCCATCCAAAGCCACAGCCCTGGCCTTCTCCACACTGACTATGCCTGAGGGGAGGAGGTCCTCAGTGTTTCAGAAGAAGACCTCATGGCTGGTATGCGTTCCCCATCACCTGGGGGGATGTGGAGGCTTTGGCGGGGTGGGCCCAGAGAATTGCCCCTGACAGGGCCCCAGGCCCTGGTGCTCTGTTCTTGCTTGTGTCTGCTATAGTGACCACTGACTCCCAGATGCAGGCAGCAGCAGCCCAGGGCCCGAGCCTGACAGCATGAGCTGGTGTTTTCAGTTCATCTTTAGAGGATGAGGAGAATTGGGCTGGAGTTGCAAATCACAGATTCCAGAAGGTAAACGGTGGCAGCTGTGGTGGAAGAATGAACGGAAGCCAGGCTTGCATCACTGAGTGGCTGCTGGAATGGCAGGGAGTGCCTGCTAAGCCGCTGGTGGGTTCATTGACATTTTGGGGCATAGGGGTGGGTGCCATCATGCTCTCCAGAGCAGAGATGGAAATGCTGATTGCCATTGACATATGCTCCTCTTTGGGACAGTGTAAGACCTGCCAGGATGGCAGGGATGAGGGGGATGGCTGAGGCTTCATATGCATGGACTGATTTCCTGGACTATGACTCGAATGAGCACTGGCTTCTTTGTTGGATGGACTTATGGATTTTGGACCATGTAAAATACCCTGATGGGGGTGGGGAGCGGCTTTGCTGGAGGCCCTTCCCCTGCCCCAGGAAGCTTTTTCCATGGCTAGAAAGAAAGCTGAGGACATTTTGTGTTTTTGGTAAAGTGCTCAGAGACTGGTGAAATGTACTTTTGTAATTGTTGAAATTGTATGATTTGTCATGTTGTTGTAATTTGTGTAATGTGCCTTGCAATCATGTGCAGTACACAGCCCACAACAAACCATCTGTTTCCTGTTTGGATGCTGGGACCTTTGTGGGAAGGGGGAGTGCATGGACCTATGTCCATTTTTTACAATCAAAATGGAACTGTGTTTAACGGCACCTAGAAGGTCTCTGTAACACAATGGGAGGGAAATGACATTCCAACTCCTAGGACGAATCCCCTATTTAAGACCCCCGTTCTATTTCCTAACTAGTCAAACATTATAGAAGCTTGCTTCATTGTTTAATCCAGCTAATCTATTAGCATATAGTATAGTAGATATTATAGTTGTTTTAGTTCTACTAGGGTTTTGTTGCATAATGCGTAGCATTCAGAAGCTACAAAAACAGCAAGCTGTCATTCATCAAGTCCAATTGGCCTTAGTTAAAAGAGAAGGGGGAGATGTGGGTGGAGTGCAGAGCGCATTCCTAGCAGCTGTGGCTATTGCAATGCTGTGAGAATACTCCAGCTTCCAGAAGCCTCCTGAGCACAACCAGGAAGGAAGCTCGCCCACTATAAGGAAGTGACTTAGCACCAACCATGCAGCTCCCTGATCTTTTCAGCCATTGGCTATGAAGGACATGCTGTAACATCCTATTGGCTGAACCCATGTATATAAGCTAGCTTACTTCTTGAATAAAGTGGATCTGCGTCACTGAATCTGGTCCCCAGAGTCAGGTTTTTGCGTATCCATTGTCCTCACCCCCAGCAGGACTTGTCCACATAATTGAATCTAAAAACCAAAATAAATGGACAAGCAGAACAGAAACAGACTCATAGATACAGAGGTTTTGATGGTTGCCTGGTGGAAATGGGGTTGGAAGGATGGCTGAAAAATTTGAAGGAATTAAGAAATACAAATTGATTGTTATAGAATAGTCACAGGGATATAAAGTACAGCATAAGGAATATAGCCAATTATATTTTTAATAACTATCTATAGTGTCAGATGGGTGTAAGATTTATCAAGATAACCACTTAGTAAGTTATAATATGTCTAATCACTAGGTTGTACATCTGAAACTAATATCATATTACATATCACTGTAATTGAAAAATAAAAAAATGGTTAAACATTTTTTAAAAATAGAAAATCATTGTACTACTAAGGAAACACACTAAACTATGAGAATTGAGTTAGTACAGATATTCTTTACTTATCAAGAGATAGTTCATGAATAAGATCACAGAGAATTTGGCCTTGATGAAGAAAGTCATGAATAACATTCAAGTGTATTTAATTAAAAATAAGGTCAAAGAAAGATTTCATCATTGAGAATAAGGTGGGCAAGCAGTGCAGAGAAAAAGTAAGAAGATTATTTTAAAATTGTTGAAAATCTTAGTATGGAACAGAGAGTATAGTTTTTGACACCATAACTCTGTCTGAAAATAATCACCCTATAAATATAGGAAAGAAATATGATAGCTCACTTTGTGTTGGCAAATGTCCTTTCAATATAGGGGAGAAAGAAGAGTCTAAAGTCAAATTAGAAGTTGATGGATAGAATGACAGGGGTGGGTTATGTAGGGCTCAATCAGTCAGTCATTTCATACCATTCTTAACCAGGTATGAGCAAATTATCCAAAATCAACTGGTTAGTCTATTTTGATACCTCTTATAAAATATACTTCCTCCTGAATCAACTTTAGTAAACAGTTTCAGAGCAGAAAGACCTATTTATTGAGAAAATGTTATTTCAATTTTAAGAGCTAGAAATAGCTTTGATATTGCAATAACTATATCTGACGTAATTTTGCAAACACTGTAGAACTTGTCAAATGATCTATTAAGCAAGGTGTTTTGATCCAGTTTTATGACTTTAATATAATTTAATTTTACTATAGCTTAAAAATCTGTACCTCTACCTCTCAGCTTTTACTTGAACTCTAGATTTGCATATCCAACTTTTTATATAATAACTCTATTTGGATTTCTAGTACTCATCTTAAAACTAGCATGTCAAAACTTGAAAGCATACCTTCTTCCTACCCACAGTAAAGCACATACATACAAATATATACATATATATATATATATATCTGTATGCCCTCTTGTCTATTCTCATAAAAGTCTTATGATCTTTTAAAAACATAATTCAAAATTTTATTTCTCTGCTCATAACCCTCATGATTTCCTACTTCATTCAGAATCCTAGAATTAATTATACACCTTAAACTTATGTAGTCTTATTAACCAATGTCACCCAAAAAAATTCAATAAAAAATAAAAAAAGAAAAAGTTCTTATTGATGAAAAAAATTAATTAATTAATATTTTTGAATGCATAAATGCATCAAGCAATCAATGATTTGTTCTTTGACAAGAACAAAGTTAAAAGGGTTTTAACTGAAATATCTTACATGATAAATTGTTATAAATTGTGCCCTCCCAAAAGATATTCTCAAGTCTTAACCCCTGAAATCTGTGACTGTAACCATATTTAGAAATAAGGTCTTTGCTGATATAATCAAGTCAATATGAGGTTACACTGAATTAGGCTGAGCCCTAGTCTAGTGACTTATAGTGTTCTAAGCAGAAGAATATATGAACACACACAAACACACACACACACACATACACACATGAATGCCATGTGAAGGAGACAAAAATTGACATCTACAAGCTCGGGAATGCTGATTGCCCATTACCACCAGAGCCTTAAGAGAGAAAGACAATAATTTTTTTTGTTTAAAACCACCTAGTTTGTGGTGATTTTTTACACCAGCCCTAGAAAGAAAATACATAAATGTTATACTTTTTAAAAATCAAATTTTAAAGTGCTAAGAGTTCAACAGAATCTTTAAATGGAAAGTTTTAAATAAATATATTTAAGATTTTTACCATCGGACAAAAGTCAGAATGCTTGATAAAAAGCAGTGGTCTTTAGTTTAAATTGACCACCAAACTCAAGAGACAAAGTAAGCTTCACTCAGTCTCTAAGAATAGGCTTTATACAACCTTTAATAAAGCACACATAATAGACAGCCCAACATACACAGGACACAGAGCAGAGGCTCATGACTCACAGCTTTGGTTGCTGAATGTCTCAATTTCTGTGAATTGAAATGTAAGAGGTCAGAGAAGATGAAGTCCAGTGTGTATAGACCACCTTAGCTCACAAAACCTTCAGTTTCAGGGTCCCATCAGCTTTTTTACCTTACTAAACTCATAATCTTCTCATAGATATGATACTAAATCCCATCTCTGATACAGCTGATTACTCATCAATTGCTGGTTACTCTTAAATTATAAGTTACTCAAGAAACAGTCTAGAAATATCAAGTACAGACATATTATTCATTGTATATCAATCTCACAAGACTAACTTATCTTGCACCTGGCAGACACTAACATATTTCCTGCATTTATTTCATGCAAGGTCAAAGTATGAATTCAAGCAAGGTCAAAGCCTTAGATGACCCTCAGTCTAAAGGTAACATCAGATATATAACCCTTTTTATCCAGAGTGTAATCATAACTTAAAAATATTGTATTTCAATAATTGTATAGATTAATTAATAAAAACTTTCTCTTATTTGTGTACACTGAATATACTTTAAAACATTTACATACAACCACATTTGTCCTCAACAACTCACTGAGGCAAAATAAAGTACTTGTGGTCTTCTTTACTAATTACACCCTCCCCCAAAAAACAAAACAAAACAAAAAAAAATAAAAATAAATGGCAAAACAAAACAAAATAATAGTTTATAAATGATCTTTTTGTCAATATTCTAACACCTATGTTTAGGATCTTGCTGCTAATAATTAAGTCAAATTAGAGATGTTTAGATGGTACTTTAAAACAATAAATTTTTGAGGACAAATCTTATAAAAATAATCAGTAACCTCTTATAATAATTTTCTGTCTACAGGTTAGACATTAATTATTGGAATGTTATAGTCTTTACTATAATCTAGCCCAGTATTATGCAGTTTTATTTTCCAATCAAGCTGTGGATGAGTCCTTGATTTAATAAG
Organism: Saccopteryx leptura; assembly: GCF_036850995.1. NCBI lineage: Eukaryota > Metazoa > Chordata > Mammalia > Chiroptera > Emballonuridae > Saccopteryx > Saccopteryx leptura. The sequence continues at coordinate 294,264,331 of NC_089504.1, forward strand.
AAGAATATACTAATCTAATAACTCCTAATTTCTGAAATTTTGCTAGCCACCAAATGGAATTATTTCACCATGGTAAATGCCACAGAACTAAACTAAAACTAGAATGCCAAATCTATTAAATTATTCCATAACAAGATATATTATTCATAATTAGCATCTGGTTAATGTAAATCAAGATGATAGAATCTTCAGCAAGAACTATTTTATTTCTTATCAGAATTTTGTGTTCCACAAATCTTTATTAGCCCATTGCTGTGTCAGGCTCTGTGTTAGGCACTAGGGATATAAAGAAAACCAAACAGACAAGGTGCCTTCCCTAGTGAAGTTTATAGCTAGTGAGGCACAGATATTGGAAATGTAGCCTCTAAATCAGGGGTAGTCAACCTTTTTATACCTATTGCCCACTTTTCTATCTCTGTTAGTAGTAAAATTTTCTAACTGCCCACCGATTCCACAGTAATGGTGATTTATAAAGTAAGGAAGTAACTTTACTTTATAAAATTTATAAAGCAGAGTTACAGCAAGTTAAAGCATAAAATAATAATTACTTACCAAGTACTTTATGTCAAATTTTCGCTGTTTGGCAGAATAAATCTTTATAAAACAACTTACTATAGTAAAATTCATCTTTTTATTTATACTTTGGTTGCTCTGCTTCCACCCACCATGATAGCTGGAGCGCCCACTAGTGGGTGGTAGGGACCAGGTTGACTACCATTGCTCTAAATGAATAGCTTTTATAAAAGCAGACTACTCTTCTTTACTTTGACAAAAATTGATCTAATGGTCCTTTTTAGCTATTTAAATATATAAAACAAATTACCTTTAAGTGATCTTTTCTATTCTTGGGAGAATGACTTTGAATAATATTCCTCAGATAATGAAATATCTAAGAAGTAAGAACCACTGTCCTGGGGTGAGGGTGGGGGATGTAGTTATACTCTAAGTAGCTTTAGGATGTGATTGTTGGAGGGTCTAGAGAAAGTGAGGCAGAGTTTTTAGAGTTGGTCTTTAGAACTAGCCCTGACCACATATGCTCAGGGAAGGCTGCCTGATTCACATTTTGGGAAGTTGTGAACTCAGATGGCAATACCACAGAGCCATGAGAGTGACACTGGTTCTCCAGGCCTGTTGAGGTAAGAAGATCAGCAGAACAGCTGTGAAAGGAACAGCACTCTGGGTCTCAAATCCCTACTATTTCAGGCCTGTGAGGCAACATAATCCAAATGGGGTGTCCCCACTTCTCCATGGTAACTTTAGAACCCAGTACATGTAAGTAGATGATGAAGTTGAAAGTGCTTTTACATTAGCCTCCTGGCCTATTTGAAATAGAAAATATAATAGCTTTCTGTTTTTCTTTCCATTTTTTATGCATATTTGTCTTACTCACAAAAAGACTTCCATTTATTATAGGTTGGGAGCTATAAATTAGGAACTTCAAACAGAAAAATTAAAGAAATACAAAGTTTTTTATCTTAATAATAGGGTATTTTAATTTTTTTTAAGAGAACTATATATAAGACAAAGCTTCAAATAGGAATACATACTTTTTCTAAATAATGACTTGAATACATTGAATACATTGACCTGGTGAGCTACACCATAGATTTCAGCATAAGGTAGGTCTAGAGCAAAACTAAAGCCTACCCCTCAGAGTCTCAAAGGGCTTCAATGGAATGGAAGAAGGCAGCCAAGTGAGACTGCTAGTTAGAATGTGTGTTCTGATTTTCCCTATCCAGACAGAAGCCAGAGGTATGAGGTTAGATTGACTGAGAGGGCTTCAAATGGCTTTTCTTTTAATTGTAAGATTCTTGGATTATGATTATATCCAGGAATTGAAAAGCAGATTGGTTCCATACCCATCAGGATATGTATGAAGAAAAACTTTGCAGGCATCATGATTATGCAGAAGGGCCTGAGCTTAGTGGATTTAAGCTTCTCTTGGCTTCTCTAAGGTATGAAGGGCATCACATGTCTCTGAGTAACTTGGAAGAGAAATGTTACAGAAGTCTCTGAGTTGAGAGTAACCCAATAAAGCCACCATGGATGTCACTACCATGATCATGCTGGGAGGTATCAATCTAAAAAAGTGCTACAAAGGAGACAACAAAGTTAAGGTACCCATCAGAGGATGTGCCAAAGCTTAAGGGTTTCTTCACAGCAAGTGAGAGACTGGTTTCTTGCTAGTCAGTGAATGTTTGATTACCAACCACCTATATTATTAAAACCACAGTCTATGTACTTAGAGTGGTTTCTGTTTTTGTTTTGTTTTTTTACTAACCTGGCCCAGATTAAGAGCAATCATCTTGTCTTTACTCCTAAAGAGATTATGTATACTTTAATTTTAGGTCAATTTCTTATAAAAAAGAAGTAAGAGACTACAACTCAAGATGAAAGGTACCCAAAGAATATTCCTCAGATACAGAATATAAAAAGTAGTGTCATAGACAAGATTAATTTGGGTTTTGTTTTTTGTTTTTTTTTGCCTTCTTATATGTAAGATTGTCATCCAACTTTGACATTTGATTGTCTTCTCCAGGCACTAGGTGAAAGAAAAGCACAACCAAGAGTCTGAAAAACAGAAAGAAAAGTAGTTTAATACTGAATTGGCCAACCCAGAGTACAGGGAGCTAGTACTCTGAAAGTTTCAGTTCCCTGGTTGTATGTAGGTTACAGATTATGTAGGACAAGATCACAAGGCACCATGGGTCAGGGGTTAGAGGTTTAGGGTCGTTTGGTAGTTGATAGATCAGAGGTGAAGAAAGGGTAATAAATCATTTCTTCAGGTCTTGAAGACAGCTTTATGTTCTGCTCTGGCTTCCCCCTGTCTGATTTCAGGGGAAAGAAACTAGGAGGTCTTCCACCTTAGGGCTTGGGGACTGAAACATTACTGATGTTATTTTTAACCTGCCGGAGGTCCAGACCTTGTGATCATTAGTCAGGTCTGGGATACTGTCTTCTGCTGTCTCGGGAATTACTGATTGTCCAGGGGAAAGGCTAGGTCTGTGAAGGGTATATAGAGAGAGATAGAAAATAAATGATTTCTAAAGCTATAATCACAAATCAAAATCATGAAGCCCCTTGGTTTCACACTTTTCAAATTCAGAAGGATTTATCATGATTACCATCTCCTCTTCTCCTGCCCTGTCAGGCTATGAAATTCTGTCTATATTAAGAAAGGCTACTGTTAGTGTATGTAGTTAGCTAGCTATTAATGAAGAGAGGAAGCAGAGGAAATCAGACATAGAGCATAATAAACTGGGGAAGAGGGAATCAAATATTAAGTTTAATAAAATTGGGAAGCCGGCTTCTGTAGGAAGTTATAGCATTCTGTTGAGCTTGATTTACTAGGCAGCTGTAGCATTCACAGGCCCACTCACGAGCTCCCGGAGAACACTGTGTCCTCCGCCCTCAGGACCTAATGCCCAAGATGGTTTGAAAGAGGGGTTTGCAACTGGGCTAAGGACCAGGACAATTGGGAGAGAAAGTAGGAAATTCTTCTGCTGGGCACATATGCTGAGGGAAGTGCTTCTACTTTGAGACATGCACATTAAAAGCCAAAATGCCGACATGAAGGGGCGAAAGTTAGCCTGGGAAAATCTGGGGAAAGAGTCAGATTGGGTAGTGGGGCAAAAACCCGGTAGGTCCAAAAACCAGATTAGTTAAGGCAGGGTCCAACTCAGGCCCAGGAAGAATCAGTGAGTGGGTTGGAGGATTTGAATGACAGCTTGTTTGTTACTAAAAACCAAGAAAACATATGCAGGATTACCTGGAAGCTTGGGGCAGTTGCTTTAAGAGCCTGGCCGCCTTCTGTGTCCCTGAGAGTACATTCATTTTCTTCGCCGCAATAAATTGTTGCCACTACATTTAAATCTCTCCACATGTGTTCCCTTGAAATTCCTTACTTTTAACATGGCAAAAGGACCCATTTTAGTGGCAACACAGCTGAATAGAGATGTGTATCATGTTGGCTCCATATATTCAAACATTTCTAAAAAGGGGAGGCTACTTAGATATGTATCTGCAGGTTTTATTTTGCATTTGGGAGAAAAGCATGCTCCAAATACAATATAGCATTTATATATTAGTCTGGATAAGAGACAAATTTAAGAGCAATTTGAAAATATGACCCCAAGAAAAATGAAAATTAAAAAATATAAATTTTTTCAATACAGAAAAAAAACAACCATCCTTAAGGGAGTGAACCACCTCACCCAGAAACATAGTCACTACTTGTTCTATATTCCTAGATGTAATTGGAATACTAAAATATTTATATGTGACAAATATTTTTCTTTAAATAAAGTATGTATATATTTCTATAAACCAAAATGCAACATATATTTGATTGACATGATAATGATAAAAATAATAATAACAACAGTGTTTTACAAGCGGTGTGTTTGAAATAGAAAAGGGCTGCAAAACTGGCTAAGGCATCAAATACTTTTACAATGAATACAAGCAAAAAGGACACCTTGTGTGAATGGTGAATGTTGCACTAATGCCCTAAGGAATTCAGAGGCTCTAACCTAACTAAATACAACATCCTGAGAGGTGAGAGTTAGGAAAGCAGGCTATTATATCTCACAGGAAACACTATGATTCTGGCGTCTCATTCTCATGACAAAGGTGGCAACCAGAATAGAGAATAGCACAGCATGGATCCATCCTCTTGACAAAGACAGAAAGAAGAATAGAAAATAATGCAAAGTTAGTGCTTTCTTGTTCAAATATATTGTAATCTTAGGGTCTTCCTCTCTTCGGCAAAGATGTAATACATTTAGTCATGACAAAGTGTAACTGTGATCTAATAATCGCTAGACCTCCAGGCTTTAGAGAGTTTCAGGGTTGGATTTACAAATAGGAAGGCATATTATCATTGATATGTGCTTTCAATTTCCCAGAAACGGTTTGTTTTAAAGAAAATATAATTGTTATACCACAGAATTATATAAGAGGTAGAAACAAGACTCTTCAAAATTTGCATTGTGATGATCTTAAATTATTTGCAAGAGAAAACAATTTATGTTTGACAAAGGCAAAGAAACAACCTACTTCAAATGCTACAGTTACAGAATTTGTAGTTAGTGGTAGTAGTACAGAGCAAATCACACAGATCTTTCTGTGTGTGTGTGTGTGGGTATGCCTTTGTACATGTGTGGGTGAGAGAAAAAACTAGGGATTGTAATAATAAAACAAGTCTATAAAGGTTAGATGCACAACTCATTACCACATATCATTAAAAATATTTTCCAGGGGCAAAGCTCTACAGTTAAAGCAATCTGAAAATTTTAAAGTATATTTTATATACTTACATGCAAATACTATTATCTGAGTATTTATTTCATTTTCTTTAATAATTTGGTTATTCCAAACTAGGTAAATTTACTACATTTTCAACAGCTTGTGACTTTAAATTCTTATGGATGTGAATTTTCAAACCTTCATTCCAAAATATTTTTTGACACATCTAGATCTTCAACTTTTGAAAAATCAGTTTGAGGAGTTCTAGTATCAAATATTTTTATATATTTCTATACATTAATGTATTTAACTCACAATATCTCTGTGAGAAAGGACCAGTTATTATACAAAGAAAAAATTAAATAGTCAAACATCTGTCTGGTAGAAGCTGGGATGAAATTTCAAAGTCTTAAAATAATAGGGTGTGAAGTCAGCACTAGAGTTAAAAGTTCTATTCTCTGAGACAGGTACTGTGTGCTATTTACATACTGAGTAATTTAAATCTATTTTTCATATGGAAAATAATCTGATAATTGTATCTAATTTATCTATTATTAGAAATATGGAGATCTAAAAAGTGGCTTATTGAAGGAGTTGCTGGTAGATCGGGATTTTGAATACTTATATATCCTTTACTTGTTTGATTTGTTTTGTTTTGTTTGTTTTAAAGACCTCAACAATAGTAAGACTCAGCTTGCTCTAATGGGAAATTAAGCATTTGGGCACTTGTCCCATTGAGTTATTCATGTAAACATCTTAAAGAGTTCATGACAGAGACAATAGCTAAACATATTGGAGTTGTAGCTCAGTTTTAAGACCTACTTTCTCAAACTAGTGTGCTCCTAAAGCACTGTGCAGTGCCCCAAACAGGAGAAAAAAGTACCCTGAAGAAGAAGCAAGTTAAAGTTCATTAGCTAAATAACAGTAAATGAGATTTCAGGGAAAATCTGAATGAGGTATAGCACAGAGCTCATGTTGCATGAGGAATGTAAGAAACTAAAAATTTAAGTTAAAAGAAAGATATAAACGAAATAGTCAGAAATAGACACTCAAGTTAACAGAAGTAGGCTTGAAACACTTTCAGAATGTGTGTGTAGAAAAATATATCAACAATAATAATGTAGCTAGCATTTTTATGTGCTTACTCTGTGGTAGGCATTATCCTAAGAGTTTAATGTGTATTAACTCATCTCACAATAATTATATAAGATTTTTTTTTGTTATTATTAGGACCATTTTCTGCATAAGAAGACTGAGACACAGAGATGTTCAGAACTTGTCCAAGGCAACATATCTACTAGGTACTGGAACTAGACTTTACTCGGGACAGTGAGCTCTATGATATGCTCAAAGAATGAAGATACAATTTCTTATATTATTGAAGAAAACTGGGAGACAGCTGGCATTCCAGAACTTCCATTTAAAAAGGTGTGTAACAATAACAATTTTATTATTATTCAAATTGTGTCTTTTGATTGTACTTCTAGCTGGTTTGTTCTGAAAAATGTAGTTTGCACATGTGGAAGAAGAAATGGAAGAAAAATGTAAGAAAGTGAGAAATAGAAAAGAAAATAAAGCTAAAGAACTCAATTTAGACAAATATAATTTCAACTCCATTTCCATATAATGGATTCTTACTTAGTCTTTGTTACAGGGCCCAAATAAGCATGAACCAATATTTCCATTAATACCCTCGCTAAATATTATCCTGTTCCACATTTGGTGTAATTGCTTGTTTATGTTTGCCAATAAGCTCTGAGTTATTGGTTCTGTTTCCAGTCAATTAAAAGTGGTTTATCGAAAAAGAAAAAAAAAGTATGATTAAGGCAATCCAAGAGATAATTAATATATATTCAAATCCCTGTTATATAAATAATACCTATTCATATTTACTTGTTCTGAGAGGAGTTATCAAATGTCATTAGGCTCTAAGAATTTCATTAAAATAAAAAAACATCATAATGCTTACTTTAAAATTCATTGAAGAAAGCCTGGCCTGACCAGGTGGTGCACAGTGGTTAGAGCGTTGGACTGGGATGCGGAGGACCCAGGTTCAAGACCCCAAGGTCACCAGCTTGAGTGTGGGCTCATCTGGTTTGAACAAAAAAAAGCTCACCAGCTTGAACTCAAGGTAGCTGACTCGAGCAAGGGGTTACTCGCTCTGCTGAAGGCCCGCGGTCAAAGCACATATGAGAAAGCAATCAATGAGCAACTAAGGTGTTGCAACTCGCAATGAAAAACTAATGATTGATGCTTCTCATCTTTCCATTTCTGTCTGTCTGTCCCTGTCTATCCCTCTCTCTGACTCTCTCTCTGTCTCTGTTAAAAAAAAAAAAAAAAAAAAAAAAAAAAAAGGAAGAAAGAAAGAGCCTGGTGACAAAGTCATCAGCTCAGATTATCCAAGAGAAGAGATATAGGTGGCCAATAGGCATATGAGAAGATGCTCAACATCACTATTTATCAGAGAAATGCAAATTAAAACCATAATTAGATATCACCTCATACCTATCAGATCAATAAATCAACAAATAACAAGTGCTGGTGAGGTTGTGGAGAAAAGGGGACCCTTGTGCACTACTAGAGGAAATGCGTATTTGTGTAGCCACTATGGAAGACAGTATGGACTTTTCTCAAAATATTAAATATTAAACTGCTTTATGACCCCGCAATTCCACTTCTTGGAATATATCTAAAGAAACTCAAAACACTAATTCTCTCTCTCTCTCTCTCTCTCTCTCTCTCTATATATATATATATATATATATATATATATATGTATATTTACCTCTATGTTTATTGCAGCATTACTCACAGTAGCCAAGATCTTGAGAAAGTCCAAGTGCCCATCAGTAAATGAGTGGATAAAAAAGCTGTGGTTCATTTACACAGTGGAATACTACTTGATTATAAAAAAGGAAATCTTACCTTTGCAACAGCATAGATAGACCTAGTGAGCATTATGTCAAGAGAAACAAGGCAGTCAGAGAAAGACAAAGTATTATTAACTTCATTTATATAGAGAATTTAATGAACAAAATAAATTAACAAAGAAAATAGAAATTCATAAATAGAGCCAATTGACAGCTGTCTGAGAAAAATGGGTTTGAGGGGCTGGGTCAAAAATGTAGCAGGATTAAGCAAAGAAAAATGATTTATAGGCCCGGACTTCAATGTGGGAATTGTAGAAGGGAAAGGAAATGGGGGAGGTGAGGAGGGCAGAAGTAGGATAGATAGTAATGGAGGGACACTTGACTTGGTGTGAACATACAAGGCATTATACAAATGATGTATTGTAGAATTATGCACTGAAGATTATAATTTTACTAACCAATGTCACCTCAATAAATTCAATAAAAATTTTAAAAATGATAAAAGTTAAATAAAATAAAAATAATAGTTGTATCTATTAAAATATAAAGAGTCAGTATTTGGCTTCTTTCATTTTGTGCTAGTTCTTTTTTTTTTTTTTTACTACATAGAGAGAGTCAGAAAGAGCAGAGAGAGGGATAGATACGGACAGACAGATAGGAACGGAGAGAGATGAGAAGCATCAATCATTAGTTTTTCGTTGCGACACCTTAGTTGTTCATTGATTGCTTTGTCATATGTGCCTTGACCGTGGGCCTTCAGCAGACCGAGTAACCCCTTGCTCGAGCCAGCAACCTTGGGCCCAAGCTGGTGAGCTTTGCTCAAACCAGATGAGCCTGCGCTCAAACTGGTGACCTCGGGGTCTCGAACCCGGGTCCTCCACATCCCAGTCCAATGCTTTAACCACTGTGCCACCACCTGGTCAGGCTGTGCTAGTTCTTATAGTCTCTAAATATATTAAAATATTCTAAACACAAAAATACTCAAAAAATCAGTATCCAATTATTGTCCTAGAGATCATGTCTCACTGGTGTTCTCCATATTTAGAATATTTAATTTTCTCTGTGCAAATCATGTAACTTCGCTAGTTCTTAATCTCATCTCTAAAAATAAAATAGAAAAAATATTAATTTATTCTGTTCTTCCTTTTAATGACACTTTGTTTAAAAATCACTTTCTTTTCTTTTAGCTATAAGAATCATCTTAAATATTCTATTTTTAATGTTTTTTATTTAAATTTATGTTAATACTTTCTGCTAAAAATATTCAAATTTAGTATTCAGATAAGTATTAGAGAAAGTATGATAAAACTTATCTGTAGAAAAACCAAATAAACATCCATTACTATATACATACATATAGTGTTACAGTAGCAAGCAGTTTTGGGAAATCATTGCCAGAATGTTTTAAGCAAAATGTTAATATTTGTACATTCAAATAATAAGCAATTTTATCATCATTGAAGCAAAGTTTAAAAGACTGTACACTTTATTTCAACAGTTACACATATACAACTATTTCAATTCATCTTTTGTAATTGCTTTTAGAACCTATGGCACTTTCATGTAAATAGCCTTAATATTGGAAAAACTTTTTTAATGATGGATAGGTGTGGGTGTTCACCAAAAAAGACCAATTTTCTTATAAAGCTTACTGAATGACTCCTTTCTAACACCAAAGCAGGTATTACAAAGTTGTTTTGAATATTGACAATATTATCTAAGCTGGAATATGCTAAAATATCTATGAATGAGGTTTCCCAAGGGAATTAATTTGAAAAAGAATATTTTTCATTTCATAGTATAATTTCTAGCTTTTTTTCTTTTATAAATTCCTTACTCTAGCATTTATACATCATTTATACAGACTTTTCTATCTCTAGAAATATTATGAATATCTGTCATAAAATAATTGTCATGATGTATTGATAAATTTATCTTTTCTATATTTCATGTGTTCCAAGTATATGTTAACACACTGTATAATTGTAGAATTATACACAGGTACCTGTAAGGTGGAAAAGATGATTTAAGATGACATTTTTCTTTCAATTCTGTCCAATTTGTGTGTGAGATTTTCTTCAGTAGTATTTTAAAAAGAAATATACTATTTAAAAAAATTATTGCTCAATTGAATTCTATCAAACTGTCATCATTTTATGTGCTTAAAAAGCTTCTTATTCTTGCCCTGGCTGCTTGGCTCAGGGGTAGAATGTTGGCCCGGCGTGTGGAAGACCCTGGTTCAATGCCCGGCCAGGGCACACAGGAGAAGCACCCATCTGCTTATTCACCCCTCCCCCTTTCCTTTCTCTCTATTTCTCTCTTTCCCTCCTGCAGCCAAGGCTCCATTGGAGCAAGTTGGCCCAGGCACCGAAGATGGCCACATGGCCTCCGCCTTAGGCATTGGAATGGCTCCAGTTGCAACAGAGCAATGGCCCAGACAGGCAGAGCACCTAGTGGGCTTGCCAGGTGGATCCTGGCTGAACGCATGTGGGAGTTTGTCACTCTACCTCCCAGCTTCTCACTTCAAAAAAATACAAAAATACAAAAAAAATCTTCTTATTCTCTATGATTAAGTGATAAAAGATCACAATATAGCAAAAAATGAATACTAAGGTGATTTAAATGTATTTCAATAAAACAACATAGAAAGACAAAACAAATTTTTGAAAATTCTTTTATTATTTAGAAACTACTTTTTAATTAACTCATTATATATGTGTATATATGTATACATAAACACACAAACATATATATACACTGCCACGAACACACATATACATATTTATATACATTCAACTATTTCTTTTTCTTGGTTATTTCTAGATATATACCATACTTTTTAAGATTTCACTTTTAATTTACATTGATGATACTGGGGTTCTAGATCCTTAAGTGTTTCTACATGCTTTGATATAAGTTGTATTTGTATATAAAGCTTCTTATATTACTACCATAAAAAGTAAAATGCATTTAATTAGAAAATCTGTGTCATGATCTTTATTTTTAAAATGTATTTATTGATTTTAGAGAGAGACTTAGGAAGAGACAGATCTGTTTCTGAATGTGTTCTGACCAGGGATTGAACATATAACCTTTATGTTTCAGGATGATGCTCTAACGAAATGAGCTATCCAGTCAAGGCTATATTATGTACTTTAAATTAACAGTCTTCTGTTTCTAAGTAGAAAGAAGCCTTATATTTTTCTAGAAAAATACTCTAAAGATAAATTAGTAAAACTGTACAAATATATAATTATTCTAGAAGTTAATTGTACAGAACATACTTAAAATAGATTTAATTTTAATTACTAAAGGAAAATACTTTGCTCATAATTTGAAAGAAACAAAGTAGTATTCTAAATCAATTATAAATTTCCAAAATTGTAGATAGAGCATTTCTTTTAACATTTACACTATTCATTGAATACCTGTTAAACACTGGGCCAAAACCACAAAAGACAGAAAGAAAATGGGTGTTATCAGTCCTTTCAAGAGGTATATATTCTATTAGGAAATACCAAACAGAGAAAAAAGAAAGCTATGATCATTTCAACTATGAGTATTAAAGAAAAATATCTGAGGAACAAGCTAGCTTGTTAACACTTTATGTAGATAAGAAATTATCCTCAAATTTAACCATTTCAGTACAGTAGTCCTACCTTATCCCTGGTTTCATTTTTCATGCTTTCAGTTACTCATTGTCAATAGCTGTCTGAAAATATTAAAAGAAAAATTCCAGAAATAAGCAATTCATAAATTTTAAGTTGTGTGCCATTCTGAGTGGCATGATACAGTCTCTCATTGTTTCTCCCATCCTGTCTGGGATGTGACTCTTCCATTTGTGCAGCACATCCTGCATCCTGTGGACATTGTGTCTGCCACCTGCCTGCTGTCATCACTCAGTAGCCCTCTTAGTTATCAGGTTCATTGTCATAGTATCACAGTGTTTGTGTTCAAGTCACCCTTGTTTTTATTAGTGAAGGTCCCAAAGCACAAGACTAGTGATGCTGGCAATCCAATGTGCCAGAGAGAAGCCAGAAAATGCTTCCTTTAAGTGTAAAAGGTAAAAGTGCTTGACTTAAAGATGGAAAAGAAAATTGCCCTAAAAAAAGTATGTGCTACTGGTTGCTATGACCTACAGCAAAAACAAATCATCTATCCATAAAATTGTAAAGAAGGAAAAAGAAATTTGTGCTAGTTTTGCTGTCGCACCTCAGATTGCACAAGTTATAGCCATAGTGCATGGCAAAGATTTAGTTAAGAGGGAAAGATGCTATACTTGTGGGTAGAAGAAGTGAACAGAAAATGTGTTGCAGTTGACAGCAACATGGTGGGCCAGAGAGCATTGAGCCTATGCAGAACTTCAACAAGGGGTCCCCTGAAACAAGGGACTCCAAGGCATTTACTGTAAGTTAGATGTGGTGCACAGATTTAGGAATAAGTTTGTATTGAAAATATAAAAAGTAATTGGAGAGAGAGAGACCATATTCACATAAATTTTATTATAGTATATTGTTATAGTTGCTCTATTTTATTATTTATTATTTTTAATTTCTTACAGTGGATAATTTATAAATCAAACCTCATCATAGCTATGTATGTGTGTACAGGAAAAAACATATATATATGATATATATATATGTATATCATATATATAGATAGATAGATAGATATATATATATATAGAGAGAGAGAGAGAGAAAGAGAGATCTATACTGTCTACCATTTCAGGTATCCACTGGGGCTCTTGGAATGTATTCCTCATGGATAAGAGGAACTACTGTACATGTTTATTATTTCAAAGTTTCTGGGTAGGAGGACTCTGGGTACAGATAAACTGGGTCCTCTGCCTTACATTGTCTCACAAGATTCAACCAAGGCATCATCCAAGGGTCTGCTGTTTCATCTGAGGCCTCAAAAGCAGAAGGATATACTTTAAAGTTCACTCAGCTTTGTTGGTAGAATTCCGTTTCTCAGACATGGTTGGACTAAGGGCCCCAGTTCTTTGCTAGCTGTTGGTCAGAACATGCCTTATTCTTTTTGTTGTGGGTTTTTTCAATGGGACAGCATGCTCTTCTTAGTGGGAAAGCCAAATAAGGCAATAAACAGAGAATGTTAGCAAGATGGAAATTACAGTCTTTTGTATCCTGATCACAGAAATGACATCCATCATTTTTGTTGTAGTCTTGCAGTTAAAAGCAAGTTGCTAGATACAGCTCACACTCAAGAAAGAATAATTGCACATGGGTGGGAATTTAAGGAGGTCAGGTTATTAAAGGCCAACGTAGAACTCCACCTACCACAGAGTTAATGAAAATATTTATAGAAGTGTCATAGGAGAAAACAGAGATGACACATTTTAACTACATGTACTCAAGAAAAGTTTCTTGGGGCACTATTCATGTGTGCTGATCCATAATATTTAGGTGAAAAGCCTGTTAACACTCCTAGTGTTAACATTTTTATTTTGCAATTAAGCACCAAAGTGAATAAAGAATATTAAGTATTGCTTGACCAGGAGGTGGCACAGTAGATAGAGTGTTGGACTGGGACTCAAAGGAACCAGGTTCAAAACCCTCGAGGTTGCCTGCTTAAGCATGAGCTCATCTGGTTTAAGTGTTGGCTCACCAGCTTGAGCACAGGGTCACTGGTTTGAGCATGGGATCATAGACATGACCCCATGGTCACTGGCTGGAGCCCAAGGTTGCTAGCTTGAGCAAGGAGTCACATGCTCTGCTATAGGCCCCTGGTCCAAGCACATATGAGAAAGTAATCAATGAACAACTAAGGTGCTGCTACAAAGAATTGATGCTTCTCATCTCTCTCTCTTCCTGTCCTTCTGTCCCTATCTGTCCCTCTTTCTGTCTCTGTCACACACATGCACAGAAAAAGAATATTAAGTATTATTTTTCACCTAGATAATAACATGCAGAATAACTACTACTCTCTGAGCGCTTATTCCATGCCAAACACTATGCATTAGTGTTTTTAGTTAATACCACTAATTGCTGATAAGATAAAAACTGTAGTAAAGAAAAACTGAGCTTATCATTAAAAGGTGCTCTACTATAGTAACAAATAGACCCCATATGCAATGGCTCAATGCAGCACAAACTGTTCACTTGCTTACATTACATTCCAGTGTCTACTCAGTTGGAACAGTGGAGGGATGAAGCAATGGATCTTCCCAATACTTTCATGCAGGAATTTAGGCTTAAGATGGTGTCTCTGCTATCATTCACATGTGGCTTTACATATTGCTATAGAAGTTTCCAGAAAACCATACAGCAATTAATGTAGGCAGTTCTTATGGACCTGAACTGAAAGTGACACACATCACTTTTGTTCATGTTCCTTTGGTTAAAACTCCATCATAGGCCATTCTTTATTTCAAAGAAAGCCTAACACATAGTCTAAATGTGTAGCCTAGTAAGGAATAAAAAATGCGTTTTGGTGAACAAGTTGATATTTTTGTCATAAAGTAAATGTCAATTATTTATATAAAGCTGAGATCACTGACCTTGAGAACTTCATGCATGAGAAGGTAGCACACCTACACATGTACCTGTGCTCAGGGCACTTTGAGTTCTAGCTTCAAAAGAAAAACACCCAGAAGACTTGAAGATGGCAGCAGAGTAGGCAGATGCACAGACTCCCAGCTCACACCACCAAACTGGATTACAAACTAATTTAGGAACAATCAGTGTGAAAAACCAACTCTGGACTACAAGAACAGCTCTAAAAAACCAAGAAGCAAAAAAGAAGCCACAACAAACCTGGTAGGGAGCACCTAAATCTCTCCTGCTTACAGGAACGGGGGGGGGGGGTAAGGCTGAGAGTCCAGAAGGGCTCTCACTCCAAGAAAAAGACAGAAAATACTGCTCACAGCCACTTGCCTGGCGACCAGGGAATGAGGTATGTTGAAAGAGCTGGCTAGTCCTTCAAAAAGAAAGGGGAGAGAGAGAGACAGATGGTGAGGGGCAGAGGAATGCAGGGGATGATGTGAAAAGCCGACTCATTCAATGCTGGAGGTGGCCATAGCTGAGGGAGGGGCTGATTCTTCCACAAAACAAAAGACTAAAGTGCTTCTGGGTCACAGATCTCCAGACATCTCTCCAGCTCCAATCAGTGCAACAAGACACAGCTGAAAACAAGAAGTGGGGAGGAGGGGTAGTAACTCAAGTCTCCATGGAGATCTGAGATACACCTCCCCCTAATGAAGCTGAGAAAACACCCTGCCCCCAGAGAGACAAACTTGCAGAAGAGGCCTTCAGAGTCTCAGGTTATACCCACCGCATTCCTGGATACAGTTTGAAATAAGCCCCCTGCTGAGATCAGTAAAAAGACTATCACCTGTTAAAAAAACAAACAAATCAAGACTTCAAAGCGGCCCAAATCCAAAAGTGGATTACAAATAATAGCTAATGCCAACCCAAGAAGACCTAGAAATAACACAATTGAAAACTGGAGGCAGATAACACAAAACCTAGATGCAACCAGCTCTACAAACAAAACACCCAAACACACAGACATAATGAGAAGGCAGAGAAGTGCAATCCAAATGGAACCACAAGAGAAATCTCCAGGAAATGATCTGAGTGATATGGAAATAACCAAATTTCCAGATGCAGAGTTCAAAATAATGATTGTAAGGATGCTTAGGGATCTTAGAACAACAATGGAAGGTCATTATGAATACCTAAATAAAAAAATAGCAAGTATAAAAAAGGATATTAAAATATTACAAAAGAATCAGTTAGAGATGACAAATACAATATCAGAAATGAAGACCACAATGGAAGGAATTAAAAACAGGATGGATGGAGCTGAGGATTGAATCAGGGAGTTGGAAGATGAGTTGAGTGAAGGCATGAAAGCAGAGAAGAAAAAAGAAAAAAGACTCAAAACGTCTGAGGAAATTCTAAGAGAGCTCTGTGACAACATGAAGAGAAATAACATCGCATCATAGGGGTTTCTGAAGAAGAAGAGAAAGAACAAGGGATAGAAACTTTGTTCAATCATATCATAGCTAATAACTTCCCTAAATTAATGCAGGAGAAACTCTCACAAGTTCAAGAAGCACAGAGATCTCCATTAAAGAGAAACCCAAAGAAACTTACACCAAGACACATCATAATTAAAATACCAAAGCTAAGTGATAAAAAAAAATATTAAAAACTTCTAGAGAAAAAAAAAGGCTATCACCTACAAAGGAGCCCCCATAAGTCTAACATCAGACTTCTCAACAGAAACACTTGAGGCCAGAAGGGAATGGCAAGAAATATTTAAAGTAATGCAGAACAAGAACCTACAACCAAGACTACTTTATCCAGCAAGGCTATCATTTAAAACTGAAGGAGAGACTGAACTAGGGTTGGGTTGCATTTGCAGAAATTTGGAATGGTGTTTGTGCCAACTTGGACTTGGTGAACATGTTAAGGACACTACTCTCTATGGATTCTTGCTGTGTTGGCCAAGAGTTTGCTTAAAGGCTTTAATCACTGTAAAAAAAATAGAAGACTGGATAAAGAAGATGTGGCACATATACACTATGGTATACTACTCAGCCATAAGAAATGATGACATCGGATTGTTTACAACAAAATGATGGGATCTTAATAACATTATATGGAGTGAAATAAGTAAATCAGAAAAAAAACAAGAACTGCATGATTCCATACATTGGTGGGACATAAAATTGAGACTAAGATACATGGACAAGAGTGTGGTGGTTACAGGGGGGTGGGGGGAAGAAGGAGGGAGAGGGGGAGGGGAAGGGGAGGAACACAAAGAAAACTAGATAGA
Source organism: Saccopteryx leptura (assembly GCF_036850995.1). NCBI lineage: Eukaryota > Metazoa > Chordata > Mammalia > Chiroptera > Emballonuridae > Saccopteryx > Saccopteryx leptura. Next base: position 294,281,253 of record NC_089504.1, read on the forward strand.
AGGTGACGGAGGACAATCTGACTTTGGTGATGGGTATGCAACATAATTGAATGACAAGGTAACCTGAACATGTTTTCTTTGAATATATGTACCCTGATTTATTGATGTCACCCCATTAAAATTAATAAAAATTTATTTATAAAAAACAAACAAAAAAAAACTGAAGGAGAAATAAAAAGCTTCCTAGACAAAAAAAAACTCAAGGAGTTTATTACAATAAAAACCAATGCTGCAAGAAATGTTAAGGGGCCTCTTGTAAACAGATCAAAGTGGGAAAAGAAGATAGCAAAAGAAGAATACAGCTTTAAAGAATAAAATGGCAATAAACAACTACATATCAATAACCTTAAATGTAAATGGATTAAATGATCCAATTAAAAGACATAGGGTAGCTGCATGGATAAGAAAACAGGACCCATACATATGCTGTCTACAAGAGACATACCTTAAAACAAAAGATGCACATAAACGAAAGGTAAAAGGATGGAAAAAAAAACATTTCATGCAAATGGAATAAAAAAATAGCAGTGGTAGCAATAATTATATCAGACAAAATAAACTTTAAAACAAAGGCTATAGTAAGAGATAAAGAAGGCCACTACATAATGATAAAGGGACCAATCCAACAGGAAGATATAACTATTATAAATATCTACACACCTAATATAGGAGCACCTAAATATATAAAGCAGACTTTGATGGATATAAAGGGTGAAATGAACAGCAATACTATAATAGTAGGGGATTTCAATACCCCACTAACATCACTAGATAGATCCTCAAGAAAGAAAATTAACAAAGAAACAGCAGACATAAAGGACACACTAGATCAACTCGATTTAATAGATATCTTCAGAATCTTTAACACTAAAGCAGCAGAATATACATTCTTTTCAGGTGTTCATGGTACATTCTCTAGGATAGACCACATGTTAGGGCACAAAAGCAATCTCAACAAATTTAAGAACATTGAAATCATATCAAACATTTGCTCTGATCACAATGGCATGAAACTAGAAATCAACCAAACAGAAAAACTCTAAAATTCTCAAACACATGGAAACCAAATAGCAAGTTGTTAAATAACAAATGGATTAAGAATGAGATAAAAAAAGAAATAAAAACTCCTATAAATGAATAATAATGAGCATAAAACAACTCAAAATTTATGGAACACAGCAAAAGCAGTACTGAGAAGAAAGTTCATAGCACTACAGGCACACTTTAAGAATCCAGAAAAAGCTCAAATAAACAACTTAACCCTGCATCTAAAAGAACTAGAAAAAGAACAACAGGTAAAGCCCAAATGTAGTAAAAGAAAGGAAATAATAAAGAACAGAGCAGAAATAAATGAAATAGAGGCTAAAGAAAAAATACAGAGGATCAATGAAACTAGGAGATGGTTCTTTGAAAAGGTAAACAAGATCAATGAACCTTTAACCAGACTCACCAAGAAAAAAAGAGAGAGGACTCAAATATATAAAATTAGAAATGAGAGTGTAGAAATAACAACTGACATAAAAGATATAAAAAATATTGTAAGAAAATACTATGAATAACTCTATGCCAAAAAACTAGATAACCTAGATAAAATGGACAAATTCCTTGAAACATACAATCTTCCAAAAATCAATCTGGAAGAATCAGAAAACCTAAACAGACCCATTACAACAAATGAGATCGAAACAGTTATCAAAACAATCCCAAAAAAGAAAAGTCTTCAAACTGATGGCTTCACAAGTAAAGTCTACCAAATATTCAAAGAAGAACTAAAAATTCCTATCCTTCTCAAGCTATTTTAAAAAATTCTTGAAGAAGAAAGACTTCCAAGCTCCTTTTATGAGGCAAGCATAATTCTGATTCCAAAACCAGGCAAAGACAACACAAAGAAAGAAAATTATAGACTACTATCCCTGATGAATATAGATGCTAAAATCCTCAACAAAATATTAGCAAACCAGATCCAACCATATATGGAAAAAATCATACACCATAATCAAGTGGGATTTATTTGGGGGAGACAAGGCTGGTACAATATTCGCAAATCAATCAATGTGATTCATCACGTAAACAAAAGGAAAGAGAAAAACCACATGATAATTTCAATAGATGAAGAGAAAGCATTTATTAAACTCTAGCACCCATTCATGATCAAAACTCTCAGCTAAGTTGGAATAGAGGGAACACACCTCAATATGATAAAAGCCATCTATGACAAACCCACAGACAACATCATACTCAATGGGAAAAAATTAAAAGCAATACCCTTACGATCAGGAACAAGGCAGGGGTGCCCCTTTTCACCACTCTTATTCAGCATAGTCCTGGAAGTCCTAGCCACAGCAATCAGACAAGAAGAAGAAATAAAAGACATTCAAGTTGAAAAAGAAGAGGTAAAACTATCATTATATGCAGATGATATGATATTATATATAGAAAACCCTAAAAACTCAGTAAAAAAACTACTGGACCTGATTAATGAATTCAGCACAGTGGCAGTATAATATAAAATTTATACTCAGAAATCAGATGCATTTTTATACACCAACAATGAATAGTCAGAAAGAGAAATTAAGGAAACAATGCCATTCACTATTGCAACCAAAAAAATAAAGTACTTAGGAGTAAATTTAACCAAGGAGACTAAAGACTTGTACTCAGAAAATTATAAAACATTGATAAAAGAAATCAAGGAAGATACAAACAAGTGGAAACATATACCATGCTCATGGTTAGGAAGAATAAACATCATTAAAATGTCTATATTACCCAAAGCAATTTATAAATTCAATGCAATACCAATTAAAATACCAATGACATACTTCAAAGATATAGAACATATATTCCAAAAATTTATATGGAACCAAAAAAGAACACAAATAGCCTCAGCAATCTTGAAAAGTAAGAATAAAGTGGGAGGTATCACACTTCCTGATATCAAGTTATACTACAAGGCCATTGTACTCAAAACAGCCTGGTACTGGCACAAGAATAGGCATATAGATCAATGGCACAGAACAGAGAATGCAGAAATAAACCCACAGCTCTATGCACAACTGATATTTGACAAAGGAGGTAAGGGCATACAACGGAGTAAAGACAGACTCTTTATTAAATGATGTTGGGAAAATTGGACAGCTACCTGCAAAAAAATGAAACTAGACCACTAACTTACACCATTTACAAAAATAAACTCAAAATAGATAAAAGACTTATATGTAAGCCGTGAAACTATAAGCATCTTAGAAGAAAACATAGGCAGTCAGCTCTCCGACATCTCTCAGAGCAATATATTTGCGATTTATCTCCACGGGGAAGTGAAATAAAAGACAGGATAAACAAATGGGACTATATCAAACTAAAAAGCTTTTGCACAGCTAAAGACAATAAGAACAGAATATAAAGACAAATTACACAATGGGAGAATATATTTGATAATACGTCTGATAAGGGGTTAATAACCAAAATTTATAAAGAACTTGTAAATCTCAACATCAGGAAGACAAACAATCCAATCAGAAAATGGACAAAAGCAATGAATAAACACTTCTCCAAAGAGGACATACATATGGCCAATAGGCATATGAAAAAATGCTCAACATCACTAATATTAGAGAAATGCACATTAAAACCACAATGAGATATCATCTCACACCAGTCAGAATGATGCTCATCAACAAAACAACACAGAATAAGTGCTGGCGAGGATGTGGAGAAAAGGGAACCCTCCTGCACTGCTGGTGGTAATGTAGACTGGTGCAGCCACTGTGGAAAACAGTATAGAGATTCTTCAAGAAATTAAAAATTGAACTGCCTTACGACCCAACTATACCACTTTTAAGAATATTCCCCAAGAACACCATAGCACTGTTTGAAAAGAAGAAATACACCCCCCATGTTTATGGCAGCATTGTTCACAATAGCGAAGATCTGGAAACAGCCCAAGTGTCCATCAGTGGATGAGTGGATTAAAAAGCTTTGGTAAATATATACTATGGAATACTACTTAACCATAAGAAATGATGACATTGGATCATTTACAACATGGATGGACCTTGATAACATTATACTGAGCAAAACAAGTAAATCAGAAAAAACTAAGAACTATATGATTCCATACATAGGTGGGACATAAAAATGAGACTCAGGGACATGGACAAGAATGTGGGGGTTAAGGGGTGGGGGGGAAGAGAGAGAGGGGTTTGGGGGAGGGGAGGGGCACAAAGAAAACCAGTTAGAAGGTGTCGGAAGACAATTGGACTTTGGGTAATGGGAATGCAGCATAATCAAATGTCAAAATAACCTAGAGATGTTTTGTCTGAACATATGTACCCTGATTATCAATGTCACCCCATTAAATTTATTTTAAAAAATTATGTCAAAAAAAAAAAGAAATGATGATATTGATCATTTAGAATAACATGGATGGACCTTGATAACATTATATGGAGTGAAATAAGTAAATCAGAAAAAACTAAGAACTATATGAATCCATACATAGATGGGACATAAAAATGAGACTCAGAGACATGGAGAAGAATGTGATGGTAACGGGGTGGTAGGGGGCAAGGAAGAAGAGAGAGGGGGTGGGGGGAGTGGAGGGGCACAAAGAAAACCAGATAGAAGGTGACAGAAGACTATTTGACTTTGGGTGAGTGGTATGCAACATAATCAAATGTCAAAATAATCTGGAAATGTTTTCTCTGAACATATGTACCCTGATTTATTAATGTCACTGCATTAAAATTAATAATAACAAAAAATGTAATAAAAAATAAAATTATAAGTAAATAATAGAAAATATACTTTTTATGCTTAATGTCAAAGCATTTTTGGAATGTCAAAGTTTCATCATGTATGTTTTAGGTGTATAATCACTAAATAAATTTTTTACAAAAAGAATAATTTTAGATAATTACACCATACTGTGAATATGTACTTTGGTTATGTAAATATTAAAATGCTACATCCAAAAACAAATTGAATTCCCTGAATGTCCCTAAAGTCATTTTACTTCAAGTTGAGAATGACCAAAATTGTTTATAAAATGGTTTACACATGCTTCTCTTGAAGAAAATTAGAATTTCAACTTCTTGAATATATTTCCTAACTTGAATTTTTTTATTTCAATGTTTAAGATTCTTCTAATATTTAATTTGGTATATCAATAGAGGTTCAGTTCTAATAAATGTGCTAAATATAAGATAGAAAGAAAGCATATTGAATAGCATCCACCTTCATTTAATTTTATATCTCTAATTTTTTTCTATTTGAGAGTGTTTCTTTTAAATAAAATATTCTGAATTACCTTTTCTATTTATTAAAGTTTGATTATTTATATATATATATAAAGAAAATCACCCAAACCACGTTGTGGTTGCTTCTGCCAAAATCTAGAGTGTAAGAGGACAGTGTGCTTAGTCTCACCTAAGAATAAACTCCATTTAGAAAACTGTGAGGCATTCATTTCAACATGTAGCTGCCTTAAGAAGTCTTGAATAAATGTCTAGTGGTGGTAGCACTGTAAGAGTTCCTGTGACAGAAGTCAGTATATGTGGGTGAATGGTAAGAACGAAGAAGACTGGGGAGCACGTATCGCATCTCTGAGACTAAATCCAGGCCACGGGGAATTGCAGGACCTTTGTTTAGGGAGCATGCGCTGCACTACACAGCATCTATTTATGACACATACGCTTAAACCAAGAACCAGGTCAAGAAGTTCTGTGTCCTCTGTTTATTTTCTAGCATTTTCAGAATATGATTGCTCTGGATTTAATTATTTTCTTACATCTTCCCTGAACACAAGGCTATCTTAGTGGCACTGCCCTACAACATGAGAACTCACTTCATCTCCTTTCTGACATTTGCCATACATATAGACTCTATTAGTGATTCATGGACCACATTTTTTACATCAAAGGCAAACTAGTGATCTTATTTATGAAGTTGCATATTCATAAGCCAAGTATTGAAAGCACTGTTTTAGATCTTCCAAATTTACATTTATCTATTTACTACTTACCATCATAGGCACCTCATCAGAAAGATCTGGGAATTCCAGTGTATATGACAGACTACTTCCTGCTGACAAGCAACTATTATAGTTTACCTACTTTGTTATTGCCAAGGACACACACTACTCACCACACTTCTCTTTTTAGAATGGTCCTTTCATGGTTCCAATAGTTTTGATCCCTACTAACACTGTTCTAGCTGGTACTATCAAAAGTTGAAAGGCTCATTAGGCTTCTCTGGTGGAAGTTGAAGATCTACGGTGGTGGGATCAAAACTGGTACAAAAATTATGCTAATAAGCATCACGTCAAAGAGAAGACCATTCAGGAAAAAACACTTTCCTGTTCAGCTCTTTAAGCATCCCACTTTGCCAGAAGTCAATTAGAGTGATTGAGGCATCAGGTCTGAGCCTGTGACTCCTGTTGTACATGTCCAGATGACTCTATCCCATGTTTCTTTGCTACTCACTAAGATTCCACAGTCTATTTTTGTTCCTTCATTCATTCAAAATAGAAGATTTAAATATTTCATACAAGATGTGATAGATTCCCAAAGATTCATTCCATGATTAACTTCAGTGACATTCCTATGAATTGAACCCCAATCTAACCCACAGAAACAATTCTTAGAACCTTCATCTTTTTTGGAATGCCCTATGGTCAAAATTTTTGGCAACTCAAGTGAAGAAGTTTAAGGCAGTGATTAAATTAATTGGGCTTAATAGGCTAGTAATTGACAAAATTAATAATAAAGTAATTTAAATTATTTGGCCTTAATAGCTTCTAAATAGCTATGAAAACAGCCAAAGATATTCATACAAAAATCATATTCTCCATAGATCATAATTCTGTAAATCTTTTAAGTTCTACTGGCTCATTCTTATCTGATTGTTAAATTTTTTTAATTAGTTTTAGTGATAGAGAAAGAGAGAGAGAGACAGGGACAGACAGATAGGAAGGGAGAGAGATGAGAAGCATTAATTCTTCATTGTGGCACTTTAGTTGTTCATTGATTGCTTTGTCATGTGTATTTGCCTTGATCTGGGGGGCTACAAATGAGTCAGAGACCCCTTGCTCAAGCCAGAAATCTTGGACTTAAGCCAGCAATCTTGGGCTTCAAGCCAGTGACCTTTGGGCTTAAGCCAGCCACTATGGAGTCATGTCTATGATCCCACGCCAAAGCCAGCAACCCTGTGCTCAAGGTGGATGAGCCTGCAGGCCGGCCAGTGACCTTGGTTTTTCAAACCTGGGTCCTCAGCATCCTAGACTGATACCCCATCTACTACACTACCACTTGGTCAGACTGGTTCTTCTTTGTGAATTGACTTTTTACTTTTCATCATGGCTCTGAATTTGATGTTTCAGGTGTTTATTCATTTTCTCACCTTAAAACTGCCTCATCTTTATCATGGACCTTTACCCTCAATAACCTCACTCCCACACCTAACCCTTGCTCTCAACCCTCCAGATTGCCTGATCAGAATACCAGAGTATCTCACTCTTTCACATGAAATACAAGGTTAAAGTTTCCCATTTACGTGTTTATGCAAATGCACAAAGACCAGCACAGTTTTAATGGTGCTAGTAACTAGAAATGTTAACAGACTGTGTGACTCTAAGAAGAATTTTCATGACCAGTAAAGGAGCCCTAAGGCAGGTTTCCAAGGCTAGGCAAGAACAAAGAGGGACATTTCTATCAAATGCCACTGTGTACTTGTGTCAAAACATGATGTCTTAACACGGAGGATTTTGCATGTACCTTTCTATCATGCTAAAGATACCTTCTGAGTGGGCGGGACCGTTACACACCATTATCGCCATCAAAATCTCTCTTACTGTGACCAGCTAATCACAGGAAGGCATGGCTGGTGCATGTTTTTTTGCAATGGAAAATTCAGAGTAGGGAGGTCATGACGTAGAAACAAATATGTGTGCAATGCACTCTGAAGTTGTAGTTTTTCCAAACAAGAGGAGGAATATTGAACTTTTTCAAAAAAACTAGTAAATATTTGAAATGATTTTGTGTGGCCAAGAGAAGGAGGCAGTGAGAAAGAGACGCCTCCTTATTCCAGTAGCACATTAAGAGATATGGTACTGCACAGTGTGGTCAAACAGCCAGGCTTTGCTCCTCAATAATTAAATGGCGCTGAGCAAGTTACCTAAACTGTCTGTGCCCCAGCTTTCCCACATATTTTTGTGAGGGGAGAACTCTCCTACAGCACTTAGAATAATACCTGCAACATATTAATCCCTCAGCAAGTATTGGTTATTGTTATTAAATAGTTAATAATTGGACACTAGAAATCCATAGGGGGAGAGAGCCAGCCTTCTGACTTAATTATATACTTAAAGTAGATGCTGACCGCACCTGAGTAAGCTGTATGGCTTCCAAAAAACAGTCTTCCCACCCTCAATATTGGCAAACAACTACTCTAGATAGTCCTATCATCAGTGAGCATAAGAGACTCATACATGACATTCTCATACACACAAATGCACATGTAAATACGCCGTACACATGATCACGTCACCATGAAGCCTGTAAAAAGAACTCAGAGGAGAAACAAGTTTACTCATAAATGAAAATAAAAGGAAAATTTGAAAGATTTACTGCAGCAAACAGAAGTGTTGTGGGGAAAGCAGATCTCATACTCATTAAATGGAGGAACATGAACACTGAAAGAAGAGAAAAAATATTAAATAAGACAAAATAGTCTCTGATGAGTGATTAGCAGGCAAATGTAAAAGAGACAAGATGAAACAAGGAACTATTGTAAGGACACTAAAAATTAAATATCTGAATATATATCAGCTTTAGGAATAAAAAGAGCAAAGTTGATTGTACATAAACTTAAACCACTGATTAAGAAAATCTAGAGAACTCTCCCAGAGCACTCAGCAGAAAGAGTAAGAGATGAAAAGACAGGAGAGAAGATTAGAAGTGTGAAATAGAAAGAAATGAAATTGCATTCATAGCCAATTGGTGTTTCAAAAGAAGAAATTTTACCAACTGGGACAGGAGCCTAACCTTCCATCTAAATTGGCCATAAGATACAAGGGGAGGGGCAATAAAGCAAACTTTTATATCCGGAGACAGCTCTACAGATTGAAAGATCCCATTCAGCAAAAGACATTAAAAAACTATTTTTAAATCTTAACATGTATTTATGGACTACTGTTCCAAATAAAAGAGGTGAATTTCAAAAAATAGCAAAAAATTAGAACTTCATTTAGACATTTAAAACGGAACATTGTATATTAACATCTTTAAGAGATATGCTATAATCTAGTTTTTCCAAAATTACTTGACCATAGATTTCCTTCTTTCAAATAATATCAATTAACATTATGCAAAAATAGTATTCCATTCTACACTTATGTAAACATCAATCAGTCATTTCTGTGAAGTTTTGGAATAATATTATAAAAAAATTATTTTATAGAGCTGTAGACAAAGATAATTAAGGTTCTTACCTATATTAGTTTTCTACAGTGTCAGAACAAAATACCACAGATTTGGTGGCTTAAACAACAGATATTTGGGGTTTTTTCATACTTCTAGAAGCTAGAAATCCAAAATCAAGGTATTGGCATGGTTTATTTCATCTGAGGCATCTCTCCTGGGCTTGTAGATGACCGTTTTCTCTCTGCATTTTCACATTTTATGTGTATCTGGGTACTAGTCTCTTCATATAAACACACAGGTCATCTCAGACAAAGGCTCACCCCAATAACCTCATGTTAATTTAAATACTTCTTTAAAGACCTTATCTTCAAATATATTCATATTTTGAGTACTAGAGATATGAATTCAATATATAAATTTGGGGCAGGTGAGGTACTATTCAGCCCATAATTATACCAAAAACAAAACTAAAATAAAGTTATTCTCAAACTTCTATCCAAAATTAAAAGCCAGATGGTATGAATATGAAACAATTAATTTCAAGTTTTGTGGGTTGAAAAAAACGTATTGAATTAGTAATTCTATACCCAGTCACACTATATTTTGTATATAAAGACAACTTAAAGAAATGTTCAACCCTGGCCTGTTAGGTCAGTGGTAGAGTTTCAGCCTGGCTTATGGATGTCCTGGGTTCGAATCCTGGTCAGAGCATACAGGAGAAGCAACCATCTACTTCTCCACCCTTCCCTCTCCCCTTCTCTCTATTTTTCTCTTTCTCTTCACCTCCTGCAGCCATGGCTGCAATTGCTTCCAGAAAGTTGGCCCTGGCTCTGAGGATGGCTCAGTGGGGCCTGCCTCAGGTGCTAAAAATAGCTTAGTTGCTTAGCAATGACTTCAGTGGGCAGAGCATCCTTCTGTTAGGGGGCTTGCTGGGTGAATCCCAGTGGGACACATGTTGGAGTCTGTCTCTCTTTCTCCCCTCCTCTCACTTAAAAAAAAAGAAATATTCAACTATGCAATTGCTCTGAAGATTTATTCTGATTGATCAAGATATAAAACCCAATAATTATAAAACCTCATAATGAAAAAATTGTGTACATGATGGAAACCATGTTAAAAAAAAATAGGGCTTGAGAAAATGTAACTATACTGGATTTGAATTTCCAAAATTAGTAAGTGGCTGTAGGAGAGAATAGGGGAAGTAAAATTTAAAATTAACTTTAAAAGCTTTTAAAAATCTTTAATATTTCCTTAGTATCTCCACTTTTATTTTAGTTATGTCAATAAGTGTGACAAATCTTAATGTTTATAACTATAATATGTATTTTTTCCTTAAAAGTAAACATTTATAGAAATGAAAACAGGCATATAACTTCCAAATCATAGAACAAAAAAAAGTATACTTTATTTAAATCAATAATTGTCAATTTTTTTGGTATCAGTACTCTTTTATTTTTAATTATTGAGAACCTAAAAGAGTTTTTTATGTAAGTTATATATGTTTTAACACTTATCATATTCAAAATCAAAACTGGCCATTTTACAATCATAGACAAATGCACATTTCATTTCCTGTCAGAACAATGACATCATCACCTGTCATGCAACCTCTAAAACCTTCACTGTCCAAAGTGGAAGAGGAAAATGAAGATCATGTCTTAATATTATCACCAAAATAATTTTCGTTTTGTAAACCATTTAAAAAGGTCTTTGGGACTCGCAAAGTTTCCGAGATCATTAGCTGAGAACTGCTGATTACATTAATGCATGAGTGGAAACACCAATAAAAACCAAAGAGAAGCCGAAATAAAAAAGACAATATTTATCTTAGAGAATACAGTATAAATAAAAATTAATCCCACCTCCTACTTTGCAAAGAAACCAGCCATGGCTTCCGGGAGTCTGTGTTTTCCAGAATCTAAGGACACCTTCCAGCATCGAGTGCCCTGACTACAGTGACAGTCCAACAACTTCCCTTTTCTCAGTATCACGATGCAATTTTCTGTCAGTTCTCCAATCTCTTGCATCATTGCTTAACTTTGTTTTGTTAGTTATTTGCTCTTTGACTTTTCTGCACTTCTCTGATTTCTGTTTCTTACCTTCTTTTCTCCAAACACTATCTTTAAGAACATCTCATCTATTCTCTTGGTTTAATAAGCCTTTTATGAACATTTCTCCCAAAGTTCTAAATGCATATATTCATATATTTATATGTGTTCATATATCAAAGTGCTTACAGAACATACCTGCTTAAATATAAAATGAACTTTTCAAGATCAACACATTCAAAACTATGTTAACTTTTTCCCCTTCCTTTCAATTAATTATCACTTTTGTTGATTTCACTTCCCAGTTAGTTTTGCAAACCTGTCTTTTTTCCTTTTGCTCTTTAATACTAGTAACCTAACTTATAACTTTGTTATCTTCCACAAACTGTTGGAATATTCTCTTTGTGGTTTCCAAGTCAACAATCTAGACTGTCCTTGACTAATTTCCATCTTCATTCAGAGCAAACATCTTAAAAAGTCAATGCTGCCACTTCATCCAAACTCAAAGATTTCATCACCCACAAAGCATCTTAATAGAATATAGAAGTCCTACTACCTACCCCTATCATGTAATCTCAGCTACTCTGTTAATGACATTGAAAGTAATATATATACAAACACACACACAGAGAGAGACAGAGACAGAGACAGAGAAGTTGGCAATAAAGGCCAAAATCAATAAATATTTTCATATCATTTAAACTAATTTATTTCTAAGACTCTAAATATTAGACTATCATCTAGAATATTGCAATAGTTTTATATACAAGAGGTGAATATTTCAGCAATTATAATTAACAAAAAGGTTATACAGACACACGTAAATGTCTAAAAGTAGAGAATTACATATTTTTATATATGTTACAGTTATTTCAATACCATAATTCAACCATTAAATTACTCTTATACATACTTTTGGCAACAAGGAAAATGCTGATGTTGCAATTTTAAGAAAAAATAGAGTATAAAATTTGCAAATACACTGTAATTGAAACTAACCTTTTAAACTCTGACTTGCACAAGAAAAAAAAAATTGAAAATAATAAAGTCACCACCAACATACTGAGACTGATATTAGGAAGACTATTTTCCTTGCCCTTCTCCTGTATTTGATAATGTGATTATATTGCATTATAATAGAAGGAAATAATATAGTTCTTCTTGATTTTAAAGATCTGTAATTTTAGATGTTTTCTGACATTATAATGTCAGCATTTTATCTTTGATAATGATATAAAATAGTAAGTAAACAGAAACTGTTCATTGGGGCTCACATAGCTAGGCGTCAGTGCACAAAATAAAGTTCACACACTATTCTGTCAAAAATATCTGTGCTAAGGAGAGCGACAAGATGGCGTTGGAGTAGGCAGATGTACCAAGTTCCACTTCCCAGAACCAAAGTGGTTACAACTTAATTTTAAGAACCATTATCTGGAAAAACCAACTTTGGACTAAACTAAGAGGACTTTTCAACCAAGGAACACTGAAGAAGCCACACTGAGACTGGTAGGAAAAGCAGAAATGCGAAGAGAGCTGCCTAGCTCCCCAGAGCAAACAACAGCTCTCGCTTGGCGGGAAGTGAGTTTACCAGAGAGGGGAGGGTCCTGAGCTCCAGGAACAAAGCCCCAGCCTGCAGCCCCAGAGCTTAGAAGAGGTGTATGGATAGTATTTAGCTGCATAACAAGTCAGGATACTGTTTGAAAGAGTTTTTAGAAAGAGACAGATTTCTCAGACCCAGGATTCTTCTTAAAGGGACCATGGCTCCAGGGGATGGGAGAGAGGAGAGAATCGGAGTAGCAGGAAGAGAGTGTAATCTTGGAGGCACAGGGAGAAACACTTTGAGGGACAGCCACCCTAACCCCTGGGCTGAGTCACTCCCCAAATCTAAGGCAAATATTTCCCCTGGAAACAGCAATACCAGCAAAGGGAAGCAGTACACCAGCCAGACAAGCTCTCCTGCATCACTCAGAGCAGAGTCACTTAGAAAAAGAGAGCTTTTGGGACTATAGTATTGTTAGGGTCTGAGCTGCAGTGCCCCCACCCACACTGCTGAGGGCTCTCCTGAGGGCGGGTGGTGACAGGATATGGAAGGGTGGTTCCATCGGCAAGGGCAGAAGCTGGCCTGCCATGAATGAGGCCCAAGTGTGAGCTCAGTCTTGCCTGGCAGGGGCAAAGGGGACATGCAAAAGTGGTCAAGCCTGGCTGTGGGCCTGCCTAAAATCCGGTCTATGGGGAAAGGGTGGGAGCCCCAGAAGGGGCTCAGACCTGCTACTGAGCAATGGCTTGCAGCCTCGCCCGGCCTGCGGAACCAAGGCTTGCGGCCCGACATGCTAGCCAGCTCCTCCCATGGGTGTGGGGCAAAAACCCAGAACAGGCAGAGACCCACCTGCCGGCGGAGCCGGAGTGGAAGCTTGCAGCTAAACTGTGAGTGGGCTCCTCCCAAGGGGGTGGAGTGAAAGCCCAGAAACAGGCAGAGATGCACAGCTGAGCAAAGGTGCTCAACCCTGCCTGGAGTGCCATAGCTTGAGACCTGGGAGTAGCCCATAATCCCACCAGTGGGGGCAGGGAAAAAGCCAAGGCCACCAAGGCTTGTAGACCCGTACACGTGATCACAGCCACTCCTGTGGAGGAGAGGCAAAAACCACAGCAACAACCCCTGCAGGCTGGCATCGGCAACACCCATACCCAAACGCCCAAGGCAGCAGTGGCAGAGAGGGTGGTGGGTCTGCGGACAGACCACACCAGGGAACACTAAGGCCACATTCATTGAACTCCAGTGGCCAAAAACCTTCTTTTACACAGACAAAATGGGAAGGCAGAGAAATGCAACACAAATGAATCGAGAGAAATCCCCAGAAAAGGACCTGAAAGAGTCAGACATAACCAAATTATTGGATGCAGAGTTTAAAATCACGATTGTTAGGATGCTCAAAGATCTTAGAACAACAATAGATGGTCATTACGAACATCTAAATAAAGACATAGCAAATATAAAAAGAGACATTGAAATAATAAAAAAGAATCAGTCAGAAATGACAAATACAATATCAGAAATAAAGACTACAAGGAAGGAATTAAAAGCAGGATGGATAAAGCTGAGGATCAAATCAACGAGTTAGAGGACAAGATAAATGAAGGCATGGAAGTACAGCATAAAAAAGAAAAGACTCAAAAAGTCTGAGAAAACTCTCAGAGCTCTGTGACAACATAAAAAAACACACAAAACATCTGCATCACAGGAGTTCCTGAAGAAGAAGAGAAAGAATAAGACATAGAGACTTTGTTCAATCATGTCATAGCTGAAAACTTTCTTAAATTAATGCAAGAAAAAGTCTCACAAGTTCAAAATGCACAAGGAACTTCATTTAAGAGAAACCTAAAGAAAACTACACCAAGACACATCATAATTAAAATACCAAAGCTAAATGATAAAGAGAAAATATTAAAAGCTGCTAGAGAAAAGGGCTATCACCTACAAAGGAGCCCCCATAAGGATGACACCTGACTTCTCAACAGAAACACTTGAGACTAGAAGGGAATGGTAAGAAATGTTCAGAGTAATGCAGAACAAGAACCTACAACCAAGACTATTTTATCCAGCAAGGCTATTGTTTAAAATAGAAGGAGAAATAAAAAGCTTCCCAGACAAAAAAAAGCTCAAGGAATTCACTACAACTAAACCTATACTGCAAGAAATGCTAAGGGGCCTGTTGTAAACAGATCAAAGGAGAAAAAGAATATAGCAATAGAAGAATATAGCTTTAAAGAATAAAATGGCAATAAACAACTAAATATCAATAATAACCTTAAATGTAAATGGATTAAATGATCCAAACAAAAGAAATAGGGTAGCTGTGTGGATGAGAAAACAGAACCCATACATATGCTGTCTACAAGAGATAAACCTTAAAACAAAAGATGCACACAGACTGAAGGTAAAAGGATGGGAAAAATATTTTATACAAATGAAAAAAAAAAGCTGGGGTAGCAATACTTATATCAGACAAAATAAACTTTAAAACAAAAGCTATAGTAAGAGATAAAGAAAGTCACTACATAATGATGAAGTGAGCAGTCAAACAGGAAGATATAACCATTATAAATATCTACACACCAAATATAGGAGCACTTAAATATATAAAGCAGACTTTGATGGATATAAAGGGCAAGATTAACAGCAATACTGTAATAGTAGAGGATTTAAATACACCACTAACATCACTAAATAGATCCTCAAGAAAGAAAATTAACAAAGAAACAGCAGACTTAAAGGACACACTAGATCAACTCGATTTAATAAATATCTACAGAACCTTTCACCTAAAGCAGCAGAATATACATTCTTTTCACGTGCTCATGGTACATTCTCTAGGATAGACCACATGTTAGGGCACAAAAGCAATCTCAACAAATTTAAGAAGATTGAAATCATATCAAGCATTTTCTCTGATCACAATGGCATGAAACTAGAAATCAACCACAACAGAAAAACTAAAAAATACTCAAACACTTGGAAACTAAATAGCATGTTATTAAATAACGAATGGCTTAACAATGAGATAAAAAAAGAAATAAAAAAATTTCTAGAAATAAATAATAATAAGCATACATCAACTCAAAATTTATGTGACACAGCAAAAGCAGTCCTGAGAGGGAAGTTCATAGCATTAGAGGCATACCTTAAGAAGCTAGAAAAAGCTTAAATAAACTACTTGACCCTGCATCTAGAAGAACTAGAAAAAGAACAGCAAGTAAATCCCAGAGGTAGTAAAAGGAAGAAAATAATAGAGACCAGAGTGGAAATAAATGACATAGAGGCTAAAGAAACAATACAGAAGATCAATGAAACTAGGAGCTGGTTCTTTGTAAAGGTAAACAACATCAATGAACTTTTAACCAGACTCACCAAGAAAAAAAGAGAGAAGACTCAAATAAATAAAATTAGAAATGAGAGTGGAGAAATAACAACTGACACAACCAAAATACAAAATATTGTAAGAAAATACTTTGAAGAACTGTATGTCAAAAAAAACTAGACAACCTAGATGAAATGGACAAATTCCTTGAAACATATAATCTTCCAAAAATTAATCTAGAAGAATCAGAAAACCTAAACAGACCAATTACAACAAATGAGATTGAAAGATTAAAAAAAAAAATCCCAACAAAAATAATCCTGGGCCTGATGGCTTCACAAGTGAATTCTACCAAATATTCAAAGAAGAACTATCTCCTATCCTTCTTAAGCTATTTCAAAAAATTCAAGAGGAAGAAAGACTTCCAAGCTCCATTTATGAGGTGAGCATAATTCTGATTCCAAAACCAGGCAAAGAAAACACAAAAAAAGAAAATTATAGGCCAATATCCCTGATAAATATAGATGCTAAAATCCTCAACAAAATATTAGCAAACCAGATCCAGCAATATATGAAAAAAATCATACATCATGATCAAGTGGAATTTATTCTGGGGAGGCAAGGCTGGTACAATATTCGCAAATCAATCAATGTGATTCATCACATAAAAAAAGGAAGTAGAAAAACCACATGATAATTTCCATAGATGCAGAAAAAGCATGTGATAACATCCAGCACTTATGTATGATCAAAAGTCTCAGCAAAGTGGGAATACAGGGATCATACCTCAACATGATAAAGCCATCTATGACAAACCCACAGCCAACATCATACTCAATGGGCAAAAATTAAAAGCAATCCCCTTAAGATCAGGAACAAGGAGGGGTGCCCCCCTTTCACCACCTTATTCAACATGGTTCTGGAAGTCCTGGCCACAGCAATCAGACAAGAAGAAATAAAAGGCATCCAAATTGGAAAAGAAGAAGTAAAATTATCATTATTTGCAGATGATATGATATTGTATATAGAAAACCTCAAGTCTCAGTCAAAAACTACTGAACCTGATAAATGAATTCAGCAAGGTGGCAGGATATAAAATTAATATTCAGAAATCAAAGGCATTTTTTATACCAACAATGAATAGTCAGAAAGAGAAATTAAGGAAACAATTCCCTTCACTATTGCAACCAAAAAAATAAAGTACCTAGGAGTAAATTTAACCAAGGAAATTAAAGACTTATATTCAGAAAATTATAAAACATTGATAAAAGAAATCAAGGAAGATACAAACAAGTGGAAGCACATACCGTGCTCATGGTTAGGAAGAAAGAACATCATTAAAATGTCTATATTATCCAAAGCAACTTATGAATTCAATGCAATACCCATTAAAATGCCAATGACATACTTCAAAGATATAGAACACATATTCTGAAAATGTATATAGAACCAAAAAAGAACACAAATACCCTCAGCAATCTTGAAAAGTAAGAATAAACTGGGAGGTATCACACTTCCTGATATCAGGTTATACTACAAGGCCATTGTACTCAAAACAGCCTGGTACTGGCATAAGAACAGGCATATAGATCAATGGCACAGAACAGAGAACCCAGAAATAAACCCACACCTTTATGGACAACTGATATTTGACAAAGGAGGTAAGAGCATACAATGGAGTAAAGACAGCTTCTTTAACAAATGGTGTTGGGAAAATTGGACATCTACCTGTAAAAAAATGAAGCTAGACCACCAATTTACACCATTCACAAAAATAAACTCAAAATAGATAAAAGACTTAAATGTAAGCTGTGAAACCATAAGCATCTTAGAAGAAAATGTAGGCAGTAAACTCTCCGACATCTCTTGGAGCAATATATTTGCCGATTTATCTCCAAGGGCATGTGAAATAAAAGACAGGATAAACAAATGGGACTATATCAAACTAAAAAGCTTTTGTACAGCTAAAGACAATAAGAACAGAATTAAAAGACAAACTACACAATGGGAGAACATATTTGACAATATGTCTGATAATGGGGTAATAACCAAAATTTATAAAGAACTTGTGAAACTCAACACCAGAAAGACAAACAATCCAATCAAGAAATGTGCAAAAGCAATGAATAGACACTTCTCCAAAGAGGACATACAGATGGCCAATAGGCATATGAAAAAATGCTCAATATCACTAATCATTAGAGAAATGCAAATTAAAACCACATTGAGATAACACCTCACACCAGCCAGAATTTCGCTCATCAACACAGAATAAGTGCTGATGAGGATGTGGAGAAAAGGGAACCCTCTTGCACTGCTGGTGGGAATGCAGACTGGTGCAGCCACTATGGAAAACAGTATGGAGATTCTTCAAAAAATTAAAAATCAAACTGCCTTTTGACGCAGCTCTCCCACTTTTAGGAATATGCCCCCAAAACACCATAGCACTGTTTCAAAAGAAGACATGCACCCCCATGTTTATGGCAGCATTGTTCACAATAGCGAAGATCTGGAAACAGCCCAAGTGTCCGTCAGAGGACAAATGGATTAAAAAGCTTTGGTACATATATACTATGAAATACTACTCAGTCATAAGAAATGATGACATCGGATCATTTACAACATGGATGGACCTTGATAACATTATACTGAGCAAAATAAGTAATTCTGAAAAAACTAAGAAGTATATTATTCCAAACATAGGTGGGACATAAAAATGAGACTCAGAGACATGGACAAGAGGGTGGTGGTTACGGGGGGGAAGGGGGATTAGAAGTGGGGAGGGGAAGGGCACAAAGAAAACCACATAGAAGGTGACAGAAGACAATTTGACTTTGGGTGATGGGTACGCAACATAATGTCAAAATAACTGAGATGTTTTCTCTGAACATATGTACCCTGATTTATCAATGACACCCCATTAAAATTAATAATTTTTAAAAAAATTAAAAATAAACTAAAAAAAATATCTGTGCTGCCCTTGATGGGTAGCTTAGACTGTGTTTTTCAATTGCCCGTCTGCCATAAATTTTCTGCTGGTTGACAAAAGAGTTAACCCCACTGACGTTGTATGAAGATTATAACTCTTTCGCACTGGCACAAAATTTCTGGTGGACTGGAAGATGAAGGACACTGATGTAGAGCACTTAGAACCGTGTGGGGCACAAACACCAAGTAATTGCCAATTATTGTCTAATATTACCATAATATTGTGGATAAATGTAGTTTATATATCTGCACAATGCAGTATATAGTTATAAATACATTATAATTAGTTATTTTCACATGCAATATTCACTATTCATTTGAAATCTCACCATAAACCTGTGAAATAGGGCAGGTATTAGAACCGTTTTTGCAGATGAGAAGTCTAAGTCTCACAGAGATTGAGTTACTTCCTTAGAATTTGAAAATTAAACATTTACCAGATAAAACACACTGAGTCATGAATATTCTAATGTTGCCCCAGGGCTCAAGCTCATATTTGACCAAAGTGTCTGAGCGAGATGAATTCCCTGGCCAAAAGCAAGAAGTTGGAGATCTCTGCTTGTTTTCATTTCTTCTTTCAATATAAGTGGGTATATACTTAAAAATGTTAAATAACAGGATGGGGCAGGAGGAAGCTCTGATTTATAACATTTGTCCATTTCCTATTTCTCTGATATAAATACTCCCACCATGGCCAATTTCAAACTACCAACCTGAAGTCAGTGAACACGGAATTTGGAAGAGATGAGCAAGGCACTCACCCTGACCAATATGTGCTAACCCTAGCACATCCCAAGACATGAAGAAAGAATAAGAGAACAAATGGAATAGTTTCTTCATGGTGGTCTTAGTGTTTAAATTAACACTGAAGCTATTTCTTCAGCAACATTATACATGAGCAATATCTAACGGGACCACTTTGTTTTCACTTAAGACTTTAGAGCCATCTTGGATCAGAATAACTACATTGTATAAAATCTTCCAGGTCACGTGTTCTCCCCCTTGGGTTTAGTGCTACCCTGAACCATACAGAAATGTTTCTCTTTTACAACGCATATATGAGAAGATATTATGTGTTCTGATATGTCTATCAGATATTTGGCTAAGTCCTCAGGAAAACCTATTTATCAGCACTGCTTTGTCCTTAGGAAAGTTTACAGGATATCCAGTGCTCACAGTTGATTTAGAAAAACAACAATGATATGCAATATTCTGGGACTTTGACTTTTTACTTTATTTTCCAATGTTGCATTTTTAAGATTCGCCCACATGGTTGCATGTAAACTGTAGCTGAAGAGCAATCTTTTTCTCTGCTGTGTAAAATTCTATTGTAAATATATTTTAATTTATCTATCTAGTTTCCTATTGATATACATTTGGGTTGTTTCTAGTCTTTTCCTATTTTCAGCAATTTTTATATAACTACTCTTATACCTGTCTCCAGTTGCATATGTGTCAGTGTGGGTACCTAAATGTACAGAGGATTCTTTCTTTATTTATTTTTTGTGACAGAGACAGAGAGAAACAGAGAGAGGGACAGATAGGGACATACAGACAGGACGGGAGAGAGACAAGAAGCATCAGTTCTTCATTGTGGCACCTTAGTTGTTCATTGATTCTTTTCTCATATGTGCCTTGACCAGGGGGCTCCAGCAGAGTAAGTGACCCCTTGTGCAAGCCAGCGACCTTAGGCTCAAGCTGGTGAGCCTTTCTCAAACCAGATCAAGCTGGTGACCTCAGGGTTTCAAACCTGGGTCCTCTGCATTCCAGTCCGATGCTCTATCCACTGCATCATCAGGCCAGAGGCTTCTTTATTTAACAAGACGTACCTAGATATGAAAATGTTCAAATCTAGGACATAATGGTCATTGTATTCATAAGTGGGTGAGAATGAGCAAGACGGTCTACATATTTCCCAGCATGCTGAGTTCTGCCAGAACACAAGACTCACATTTTTGTAGTTATAAGGCACCTCTAAGAATAGAAGAAGGTAACCTCAGTGTTTAATCTCATTTATATTCAGGTATCCTCTGCGGAGTGAAGGAGAAAGCAGGTATTAAAAATAATACTAATGCCCTGGCCGGTTGGCTTAGTAGTAGAGCGTCGGCCTGGAGTGAGGAAGTCCCGGGTTCGATTCCCGGCCAGGGCACAAAAGAGTAGCGCCCATCTGCTTCTCCACCCCTCCCCCTCTCCTTCCTCTCTGTCTCTCTCTTCCCCTCCCGCAGCCACGGCTCCATTGGAGCAAAGATGGCCTGGGCGCTGGGGATAGCTCCGTGGCCTCTGCCTCAGGCACTAGAGTGGCTCTGATAGCAACAGAGTGACGCCTGGATGGGCAGAGCATCGCCCCCTGGTGGGCATGCCGGATGGATCCAGGTCGGGCGCATGCGGGAGTCTGTCTGACTGCCTCCTCGTTTCCAGCGTCAGAAAAAATAAATAAATAAAATAATAATAATACTAATAAGAGAAAAGAAATGCATTTCCTCTTTTAGGTATATGCTGTTCAGAAAATGAGAGAGATAACTGTATTGTGGTTCCTCAGACTTTCCTGGGACTCTTCCATTCCATTCCCTCACCCTAGTTTTTGGGTGATTTGGAGCTCAGCCAGTACAGAAGTATGTCATGTGCAGCTCATAAATAGCTGGAGAATTTGGACATATCAGTTATCTTAGAGATTATCACTGGAAAGGCTGCCTTAGTTGGCAATAATATATATTTCAAGCAAAGTGAGTTCTAGGCATGTCACAATGATTTTAAAATTGTTCATCCATTCCATGGTGGTTCCATTTCCCTGGTAGGTTTGAGCATAGATCAAGCAGGCTATGGTAGAGATAGGTTCTTGCACTTGATCGACTATCTTAGTCCCATTGTTTCCTTGAGTAGTGGTAATTTCATAGGAACATATGTTTATGTAAGATATGCTGAGTTATAAATAACTTGTCTCTTTCTAAATAATTATTTTGTATTAGCATGGCTTTAAATAGCTCATTTGTGATGGCTCCTGAATTTGTGCTGGAGCAACTACTTTAAGCTAGCTTACTGTGGGAAGCATCAATTGCTGTAGGCTATGAACAATTTATCATTATTATGGAATTACGACCATAGTATTACTTGAAATTTTTCCATGTTGCAGAGATCCTCTTTCAACAGTAAATCATGGCAAGACTCATACTGAACCAGAAGATTGAGAAAAGGCATACTAAGGCTATTCACAAAATTAGCTAAGATTGGCTGTACATCTTGCATTTCACAATGTAAAATTTGGGGAGGTTATTTCATCTAATAGGTGTTGAATCCAAAGGGCACTCACTGTAGAAAGAGATCATCAGATCAGAGAGTTTCTTAACTTTTTATTTAATAGAACAATCTCTATCCATTAGGGATCAGTAACAAACTTATGGTTGCTACTCAGCCCAAATAGCAAGGGTAACTGAAATCTAATTGCCAAAGTCTCCACTATGCTATGTGATTGTTCTAGGACACCTATAATTTCATGAAAGACTGAAAGAGCTCCAGGATAGGGCTTGTTTTTTTCATTACCAGAACTTTTTTAGTGCTTCTTTTATAAGGACTCTTCTCAAATTTGGAAGCTTTTTTGATAATATAGTAGAGGCTGTGATTTTCATTGTATAGCATGCTTTTTCCAAATCCAAAGAAGTCCATCTTGGCTTCATCCTTTCTATATATTTATCTAACACTTTGTGTGTTTGTACTATGTACATATATAATTCTAGTTCACTAATTTGTTCTTTATATTTATCTTTCTAATACATGTTTTCATATAGTTTTATTAAAGTATAATTGAAACACAAAAAAGTGCACACATTTAATGTATACATCTTGATCACTTTGGACATAATGCATATACCTGTGAACCATCACAATAACCAAGGTCCCATTCCCTCCAAAAATCTTGTGTTTTTTATAATATAGTAAGAATATCTAACATGAGTTCTATTCTCTTACTATATTTCAAAGTACACAATACCATATTGTGTACTATAGGTTCTGCATTATATAGCAGATTTCTAGCACCTGATTTTCTCATATAATAAAAACTTTATACTACATGAAAACTTGTTCCCCATTTTTCCCTCCTCCAGCCATTCATAATCATCATTCTGTTCTCTACTTCTATGAATATGACCATTTTAGATACCACATTTAAGTGGAATCACAGTATTTGTCCTTTTGTAACTGGCTTATTTCATTTAACATAATGTCTTCTGAATTTATTCATGTTGTTGCATATTGCAGAATTTCCTTCTTTCTCAAGACTGAATAATAACACTGGGGAACAAATATTTTTTTATTTTCTGTTGCATGAGGTTTTAGAACTGTTTCTATATATATCTGCATCACTGATTCCAAATCTGAAGTCCATTTTTTGGAGCATGCTCTAGTTTTTATGCAATTTTAATTTCTTTTTGTTACAGTTAATGGCATGCATTGGTTTTTAAATTGGAGTTAAAGGGCAATGACTCTTGGATTGAACATAACCACAAGGCAATTAATGTTTTACAAACATCACTTTTACATAATTGTAGTTGTTTTTAAATGTAAAAAAGTATTATCTGATAAAAACACCCTCTTATTTTGTTTTAAGATTGAATTATGGCTTCTTCAAGTAGGCATAAATGTAAGAATAGTCCTGACACCTTCTGTTATATATGTGTCTGTTACACACTTCAATGTCAAAGGCACAATATTTCATCATTTGTGACATGTGCATATATTGCCTATTTTCAAGATCTCCTTGGCGATCAAGACAAGAATTGGGCTCCTCATATGGTGAGTCATAATTGTGAGGAAATGCTTCGTGGCTGGACAAAAGGAAAACACAAAGGCATGCCTTTTGGTATTCCCATGGTTTGGTGTGAACCTAAAGACCACAGCAGTGACTGTTATTTCTGTCTGATCCATACAAAGGGCATTGGCAAGAAAAAATGGCATGTGATCGCATATTCTAACATTCCTTCAGCAATACAAAATGTGTCCTATTCCACACTCTGAGACACTCCTGGTTCCAGTTTTCAATGGTTTTATTTCTTCTGAGGATGAAGAAAGTGAACATGGTGATCAAGTGTATTTTGATAAGATGCATGAGGAAATGGTTATAGAATCTGAAGGTCTTCTTCTGATGCCAAGCAGTCATTAACCCCTCAGCAGTTTAGCCAACCCAAATTGAATGACTTAGTAAGAGATTTGGGCCTATCAAAGAAAGCAGCTGAGTTGTTAGCCTCCAGGCTTCAAGAAAAGCATGTACTTCACCGGTCAGCTAAAGTATCCCATTTCAGGAAGCGTGAACAAATATTTGTGGACTTTTTTTCCAAAGACAAACACTTTGTTTACTGTCATGATATCAGCACAGTCTTCTCAGCTAGCTAGGTGTTACCACTTACAGTCCAACAGAATGGCGGCTATTTCTTGACAGCTCTAAACGGAGTCTGAAATGTGTTCTCCTACACTTGGTAATGTTTATGCAGTGGTTTCAATTGGTTATTCAACTCATCTGTGAGAAGATTATAATGACATAAAAACTGTCCTTGACTTTCTGAAGTATGAGGAGCATAACTGGATCATTTGTGTGGATCTTAAAATGGTAAGGACAACAGAGAGGTTTCACAAAGTATCCTTGCTTTCTGTGTTTGTGGGACAGCCAAGCTCAGAGAAACACTGGATACAGAAGGAGTGGCCGAAACGTGAAGCTCTGGAAGTAGGGATGCAAAATATTGTGAATGAACCTGTAGTTAATTGAGACAGGATCATTTTTCCCCCACTTCACATCACACTTGGCTTAATGAAGCAGTTTGTTCAGGCTTTAAATAGAGAAAGTGAATGCTTTCAACATATTATTTCTGGTTTTCCTGCATTGTCTTTCAAGAAGATAAAAGCAGGTGTATTCGATGGACCTCACATTTGAAACCTCATACATGAAGAAGAATTTGCCAGGAAGATGAATAAGGAGGAGAAAGCAGCATGGCAGTCTTTTGTGGCAGTTACAGAGAACTTCCTTGGCAACAAAAAAGCAGAAAACTATGAACTTCTGGTTCAAAGGATGCTGTTGGCTTTCTGTGACATTGGATGTAACATAAGTATTAAGATTCACTTTCTGAACAGTCACCTTGATAAGTTTCCAGAAAATCTTGGAGCTGTTAGTGATGAGCAGAGTACATTCTACTTCATTATATTAAACTAAATGTTGAAAATTTTACAATAAGATGAAAACCTAAAATCTTTAATTGCAAAAAAAACTGTATCTTACAGAGAAAAACTGATGTCAGATTTGAGATTAGCACACTCGAATTAGTTAAGAACAAGTATTTCTGTGGATGCAACAAAAGTTTTGTTCTCCAGTGATAATCCAAACCTTAGCTGCTTTTAAATAATGCTGCAGTGAACATTGGAATGCAGACACCTCTTTGAGATACTGATTTTTATTATTTTATATAATAAAATGCTATAGCATTTTGTAGCTCTATTTTTAAGTTTGAGAAACTTCTGTACTTTTTCTGTGGTTGTTGCACCAGTTTACATTCCCATCAATAACAGAAGTGTTCCAATTTCTCCACATCTTCAACAAAATTTTATCTTTTGTTTTTTGGGTTTCTTTTTAATATTTAAAAATTCTTAAATTAAATTTATTAAAGGTGACATTAGTTAATAAGATTATACTGGTTTCAAGTATACAATTCTATGAACTATCATCTGTAACATCGCATTGTGTGCCCACCACCTAATGTCAGATCTCCTTTTTTCACCATATATTTGACCCCCTTTACCCTTTACTACCTTCCTTTCTCTCTGGTAACCACTATGCTGTTGTCTGTATCTATGAGTTATTGTTTGTTTGTTTCTCTTCTTTGTTCATTTGTTGCTTTCAGTTTTATATCCCATATATGAGTGAAATGTTAGGGTTTTTTACTTTTTCTGTCTGACTTATTTTGCTTAGCATGATATCGTCATGGTCCATTTATGTTGTGCAAATGGCAATGTTCCACATTTTCTTACTGCTGAGTAGTATTCCATGTACCACATCTTCTTTATCCAATAACCTATCAAAGGACACTTTGGTTGTTCCTATGTCATAGCCATTGTAAATAATGCTGCAATAAACATAAGGGTGTACATAACTTTGGGAATAAATGCTTTCAAGTTTTTCTGGCAGAAGAGGAGTTACTGGATCATATGTTAACTCTATTTTTAATTTTTGTAGCAGCTTCCATACTGTTTTCTTTGAACATTTTACACATGATTGTACCAGTTTACATTCCCACCTACAGTGAGTGAGGGTTTCATTCTATGTGTGAGGTGGTATCTCAATGAAATTTTTATTGAATTTATTGAAGTGACAATAGTTAATAAAATTATATACATTTCAATGTACAGTTCTATAGTACATAATTTGTATATGGCACTGCATTGTTCACCACCTCAAGACAAGTCACCCTCTATCATAATCTATCCCTCCTTTAACATTCTCCAGTAGTTTAAATTTGTATTTACTTAATAGCTAGTGAAGCTGAGCATCTTTTCATATATCTGTTGGCCATTTCTGTCTTTTTGTGAAAAGTATCTTTTCGGATCCTCTGCCCATTTTTATTTATTATTTATTTATTTATTTATTTATTTATGACAGAGACAGAGAGAGGGACAGATAGGGACAGGCAGGTAAGAAGGAAGAGATGAGAAACATTAATTCTTCTTTGCAGTTCTTTGTTGCAGCTCTTTAGTTATTTATTGACTGCTTTCTCATATGTATCCTGGCCAGAAGAGGGGTGAACCTTACTCAGGCCAAGAGAGTGAGTGACCCCTTGCTTAAGCCAGCAATCTTGGGCTCACTCCAGCTATCTTGGGCTTCAAGCCAGTGACTTTTGGTCTCAAGCCAGTGACCATGGGGTTATATCTGATCCCATGCTCAAGCCAGTGACCCCACACTCAAGCTGGTGAGCCTGTGCTTAAGCCAATGAGCCCGCACTCAAGCCGGCAACATCAAGGTTTTGAACCTGGGTTTCTGTGTCCTAGTCCACTTCACCACCACCTGATCAGGACCTCTGCCCATTTTAAAATTGAATTGTTTATTTGTTTGATATTAAGTTATATGAGTTCTTTACATATTTTGGATAGCCTTTGTTGGAGCTGTTGTTTGCAATATCTTTTCCCATTTAGTTAACTGCCTTTTTGCTTTGTTGATGGTTTCTTTTGCTTACAAAAGCTTTTGTTTGATATAGTCCCATTCATTTATTTTTGCCTTTACTTCCCTTGCCTTTGGAGTCAAATTCATAAAAGAACTAATGTGGAGGTATCACATTTCTTGACTTCAAATTATATACTGCTCACAAAAATTAGGAGATATTTCAAAATGAATATGAAGTGATAAAATATCCCCTATTTTTTCGTATTATGACAATAATCATAATAGTCTAATATTGGCAGAAAACAAACACATAGAACAATAAACAGAACTGAGAACCCAGAAATAAATCTACATGTAAATGGGCAAACAATTTTTGACAAAGGAGCCAAAACAACATAATGGAGAAAAGACAGCCTCTTCAATAAATGGTGCTAGGAAAACTGGAAAGCCACATCAAAAGAATGAAACTAGACTACAGTTTGTTTCCATATACAAATATTAATTCAAAATAGATCAAAGATCTAAATATAAAAGATGAAACAGAAAATTACGTAAAATAAAACAAGTACTAAACTTATGGACCTTTAGTCTTATATTTTGTCTTTTTGATAATAGTCATCCTAACAAGTGTGAGATAAAATCTCTTTTTGGTTTTGATCTGCATTTTTCTGTGTCTTAGCTGCTATTTAAACTATCCATTGAGGTCTTTTCTCTTCCACATTTGTACTTTATTTTTATGGGATTTTTTTTTTAGCAGTTCATTCCTTACAGTTTTTGTTTCATGATTTTCTTAGCACATCTTTTGTTTATTTAAACAATTTACATACAATTATATAAATTGTCTGGTAATCCCAATACCAGTATTTCTTGATGTCTAAATCTTTTATTTATTGTTTCTTTTTTATTGTTTTTTAACATGATGCCTCCATATGTGCTTGATGATTTTCATTTGTAAATGTTTGCTTGATTTTATCTGTCCCATTGCCCTAAATGTAGAAAACTTTCCTCTGAAATGTATTTTCTTTTTGTGGGTGACTGGGAGGGATCTCAACCTGAAATTACTTCAGCTCTCTTCTTAATTTTTCAAGGGAAGCTCAGTCTCAATGTTTGAACCTTCCCCAGGAGCCTCTGGGTCATGGTAACATGCTGCTATTGGTATCTTGATTTTTCATGTTTTTGGCCTCAGTTCCTCTCCATTGATAGGTTCCTGTTCTCTGTCAATACAGGTATATGTGTGGAGAGAATAGTAGAGAAGTCTTGAAGACATTCTTGGCAATTTAGGCTTTCAATACTTCAGAGAATACATTACCATAGTAGAGTTGCTTTATAGTGTAAAGGTTTATGGCAACATCTGATTTGCCAGACTGCTGGCAGTAGAAGTACAGAAACCTTTCCAGTAGTATCATTGCATTAACACTTACGGGATGCAAGTTCTTCAAGGCACACAGCTTGGGAACTAATAAAACATCCAAAATACTATATTACATTTCAGAGGACTCAGGCTCTAATCACTTTACCTCTCCTCCTATATGATTTTATGTGTTACTCTATAGAGATTTTTCTATTAAATACATATGTGTGCATATATTTTATCTCTTAGACTCGATATTTTCTTTTATCACATGTTCAAATTTAAAATTTACTTAAGTTTTCCTGATGATTAAGAATAAAGTGACCAATAATTGGCAGTTGAAGAGACAAGAGAAGATACTAAGAGCTTGAATAATCTATAAAATAGTTTTTAACATTTTTAGATGAATATATGGCATTATAATTTATAATTTTTTTCTTAAATGTGTTTTAAAAAGGCTCTTTGACCTAACCAGGTGGTGGCACAGTGGATAGTGCATCATCCTGGCACACAGAGGACCCAGGTTCAAAACCCCAAGGTCTACGGCTTGAACACAAGGTCACTGGCTTGAGCATGGGATCATAGACGTGATCCCATGGTCCCTGGTTTGAGGCTAAAGGTTGCTGGCTTAAGTCCAAGATCACTGGCTTCAGCAAGGGGTTACTCAGTCTGCTGGAACCTCTCCGTCAAGGCACTGTAAAGTGCTACACTTTGTTCTTTCACTAGGTACATCTTCCTCAATTCATACCTGATGTATCAGGAAATAGATAGAAATAGCTCATATGTTCACTATGTAATTGATGCAGAGTCATAAATAAGCAGGACCATGAACTGTCTGTTCTGGAAGAGAATGCATGAATTTCCTCTTTTGATACATTGTAGTGTTTTATTTTTAAGAGTCACCATCTTTATTAAAAATTACTCATACATGGAATTAATAACTTTTGTTTTTATCAAAAAAGTCATGTTTTTTTTCTTGTTGTTTTATTTTTGTTTTTAAGTGAGAGGAGGGGAGATAGTGAGACAGATTCTCACACATGTCCTGAACATGATCCACTCAGCAACCTTTATCTGGGGTGGATGTTCTAATCAACCGAGCTATCATCAGTGCCCAGGGATGACACTCGAACCAAGTGAGCCACTGGCTGCGGGAGAGGAAGAGGAAGTAAAGGGGGAGAATGAGGGGGAGAGAAGCAGGTGGTTGCTTCTCTTGTGTGCCCTGGCCAGGGATTGAACCTAGGGCATCCATAAACTGGGCCAATGCTTTATCCACTGAGCAAACCATCCAGGGCCACCATCGGTTTTTAAGATTACTTTTATTCTATGGTAATAATTTTTCTCATAATTAACATAACTAATTTAAAACACTATGAATAGAAATATGCAATTTAGTTTTTTAGAAGAATTATTTAGGTACATAAAATAATTTTTTTCTGTGTGACAGAGACAGAGAGAGAGAAAGAGGGACAGATAGGGACAGACAGGCAGGAAGGGAGAAAGATGAGAAGCATCAATTCTTTGTTGCAACTCCTTAGTTTCCTTAGTTGTTCACCAATTGCTTTCTCATATGTGCCTTGACTCGGGGGGGCTACAGCAGAACAAGTCACCCCTTGCTCAAGCCAGTGAACTTGGGCTCAAGCCAGCGACCGTGGGCTTCAAGCTAGCAACGTTGGGTCAAGCCAATGACCGTGGGTCATGTCTATAATCCCACACTGGAGCCAGAGACCCCCTGCTCAAGCCAGATGAGCCCTCACTGAAGCCTATGACCTCAGGATTTTGAGCCTGGATCCTCCGCATCCCAGTCTGATGTTCTATCCACTGCACCACTGCCTGGTAAAGCTATATCTATGTTCTATTTTTAACATACAATATTTTCCTTAATTTGATAGCATTTAACTTTTTCTGTACCTAATATTTCTCCATATTAGCAAATATGTAAAAATTTTCTCTTTCTTTATTTATTGATTAATGTTTTAGAAAGAGAGGATGGGGGGCAAGATAGAGAGCGAGAGAGAGACTGATTTGTTGTTTCACTTATTTATGTATTCACTGATTGCTTCTTGCACGTGTCCTGACTGGGATCAAACCTGCAACCGTGGTATATGGGAACGATGCTTTAAGCAATTGAGCTACCCGGCCAAAGGAAAGCTTTTTTTTTTTTTTTTTATTTTTAAATAACTATATATTATATATACTGTCACTATAGACAGACACATGTTTTAAGTTTTACTTATTAAAATTATGCTAAAGTGAATACTGGAATATATGTGTTTGCTCACTAGGTAAACTACTAATTGAACAAATCCTTGAAAGTAAAATGTTAAATTAAAAGTAAATTAATGTGTCCTCAAAGTTGTACAGATTATATTTGCCCTAAGCAGTTTGTGAGATTACCTTCTTCCCTATACCCTTGTCAACACTGACTGTTCTCAAATTCAATTTTCGTCATTCTGGTAGCTGTGAGATGTAATGATATATATATCAAATATATATAAACCTGTTCCATGCCCCTCCATTGTCTCTGTTCTCTGTTTCTAAAACAACATAATGAATTTGGGATCTTCCAGATCAATCTGTCATACCTTTCCACTTTTGCCTCATACATTTTTTTTTCTATTTCTTTGTCTTTTACCCTAAATTCTAAGACATGCCAACTTTTCTCAAATCACTTGTTTAGAAATATTTCTGTTAAACTGGTTTGTCAGTAATTCGGGGATTTTTAAAAATCTCGGCAGTCACATTTTATGCTGCCAGGGACTCATGTTGTCTCTAATCGGCCTTTTATTCAGGTGGATATCAGACACTTGCCACGTGTTCAGAAAACTACTTCCCAGGCTCATTTGTATTTCTTCTTTTCTATCCCTTCCTTTTAAACCTCTGTGTTTTCATCAAATATCCAATAATACATGTTTGTAGGTTGGTATTTGTAAATAAAGGAGCAAGCTGAGTAGCATAGTTAGGAGGCATGAATCCCGGTAATAAGTGGAGTGGGGGCAGGCCAGGAAGGGGGGAAATCAGCGGTGTCTGTGTCAGTGGACAGACCAGGGCTTTGCTTGAAGTTTGTGAAACGGGGCAAGTTAGCAGGTGGGAAATGCTCTCAAAGCGAACATTATTAGGGACTCTTTCCCATGAAAATAAAACATTTTAATGCTTTTACTTCTTGGGCAGAAAGATGCCTCTTGCTTTCTCCTCTCAATTCTTCTTCCTGATAAGTAAGGTTGTAAGTGAAATTCTGCTGCCTGTTTTATTTCTTCACCCTTAATGCCCTCCCAAGAAGTTTTTCTTACTTTTTTTTTTTGTCTTAAAAACATGCTTATGAAACTACAGCTTCTTTCAAATTGTAACCTCCTTGCAGGAGGAAAAGGGAACAGGGGATCCGGCTGGCCCATGCCCTAATGCTGTATTTTCCCCTTAAATTTTTAAAACAGTTTTGTTGAGGGATACTTCACATGCCATAAAACTCGTTTGCTTACTCAAGCCTTTATCTTGGACTTCTGGGAAGTCCACACCCGTCCCTGGGGATTGGAGCTGTGCTCTTCCTTCTCCTGTTTATTTCCCTGTTTACCTCTATCCTAGCTCCCAAGGTTTTCTCACTTTCTGGCTCACAGTTGCACCCTATTTTAAACTTCTCTACACACAACAGAGTTTCATTCTTTTAAAATGTTTCTTTTTGTTATTTCCATGGGATTTTTGAAGGAAGGGAGGTGAAAGCAGGGGCTTTAGTCTAATTCCTTCACATTTTAATCTCTGTATTTTTATTTTACTATTTTGTTTTATTTTATTGCACTGGTCATGCACACTTTGCTATGAAGGGGCAGAGGACACAGAGCCACTGAAAAAGTAATTGGTTCGTGTAAGATTTTAAGAATTTTCTCCTTTCTGTTTTGGAAGGAAAATTAGAAGTCTCTGAAGAGACAACGTTTCAGAACTTGTTAAAAGTAATGCAACATATTGTTATCCCACAATAATCCTGTATAACACCTAGCATGATACTTACTTGATTGATTTGTACTTCTTCAAACTTAAAAATTCAGAATTTCATTCATGTTCTTTGAATCAAATTGATATATATATATATATATATATATATATATCTACATAATAAACATATATATACATATAAGTATATTGCAATGCAAACATGGATTTAGGTTCTATTATAATATACATTTATGGCTTTATTATTCTAAGAATTTCTGCACTCTCCATGTAATATATTCTGTGACAGTTTTTTATTAAATCATCTACCAGAAGGATTGACATTAGTAATGGGAAAAAGTAGTCACAGTTCTTTAGACATGTAACTACTATGCCATTCTAGTGTAATTCTGTATAAATTTCAAACATTTCTATTTAACATAATCAAGTGGTATGGAATCTTTTTCTTAAATGGCAAGTATACACTACTAGCTCAATTGGCACTTAGCAACGGTCCTTTATAATATGCACAATAGCTTCCAGCAGGGAGTTTTTTAAGGACCATCCTTTGAGAGCACAAACTCACAGATGTACAATCAGTAGACATCAAGGTTCTATCTTCAGTTACCCTTGAGATGTGATTTAGCTAAATGTACAAATGTTACAGTTAAGCTGTAAGTCTGAAAAACAGAACACATAGTTGCATGCAGGTACACTAATATCTTCATATTCTAATTCTACATAAAATTATATCTAAAGTGAATTGGGAATAATTTTTAGTGTATAGGCACTTTTTATTTAAAAAAATGCTTCTGAAGGGTGTATGTGAATACAGTTTAACATAGTAGGAGAGCACCATGGAGTGGCTGTGCCCTGAGAGATGTCGCTTAATTAAAGAATACTTAGTTTTCTGTCAGATTATAATTATGTCATAGGCTGCTGACACTTGGCATTGTAACAAAAGACATACAATCCAGTATTATTTAACTATACAGAAGGCTCCTGGAAGATGGTGACTAGGTCTTATTCATCGTGGATCTCAGAGCAGTCCTGGTGCTGAGTACATAGCTTGTGCTCAGTAACTCTTTGAATGTATACATTAATAAATGAACATGTGATCATGTAAAATAATACTTTAAGTCAATTACATTGGATTCAAATACTAAGTTGATTGACACAATGGTTTTTGTATTAAGAACAAGGGAAATTCTATATTTTTCAGAGCATACTCCACCACATTTCTGTTTTCTCCACGTTCCTAGTAAATCAGTGTATTAGGAGCTTCTACATCAATAACATTACACCAGACTCAATTCAAAATTCCTAATAGGATTTTATTATTGCAGTTTAATTTACCCTGGTTGGAGTTTATCCCAATATATCTTTCAAAATGTGCACAGAATAAAGCAGAGCACTAGGTACCTTGTGTCCCCAACAGGGACTACTTGAGATGTACTACTTCATTCAACTCTGATGTTTGTGAAACTTAAAGGTTTGTAGATGGAAGACTTTTGTTATAGAGTCAAGCCAGGCTTTGTTATAGAAAAACTCCAGAAAAGCTGAGTGTCCTTGAATTGCTTTGCAATTCTATTTCTTAAAACATATACTCTGGGTAGAGGGGATACATAATCATGTCTAATGCTGGATAAATCAGGTAACTTTTCACTGTTTTTGCTACATTTATTGAAGATGAGACCCCTAAGCAAGAAAGAGAGTACTGGGAAAGTATTTACATTGCCTGTGCCCTTCCAAAGCCATCATTCCTGTCTAAGTTGATATTAATGTTAACCGGAATCATCTTATCAATAAAGAGGAATAGTAGAAGAGCACAGTTAGCATAACTGCCCACAAAAGGACACAAGTACAAGCCATACAGTTAACTATAAGATGGCACTTAGGATTCTGCATGCCCATGTGCAGCTTCCCTTTCAGCCTCTCTGTTCACGGCCTTCAAGTGCACCGGTTGGTCCAGGCAACAAGATAGGTATTATTATGTCCCTCTGTCTGTTGCATTATTTAACAGTGATCTGAATACTCTTAAGTAAGACTACTACTGTGGCATAACGTTTAACTGAAACTGGCAGCCTGCCACAGAAGGCTTTTTACAGAGTCTGAGTCTAGGCAATTAGAGAACTCAAATAAATTAGCGATGAGATGAAGTCGGGAAATCTAAGCCATCTTTGGAGCTCTCCATTCTTGTCTACAATTTGCAAATGATATCAAAATTTGGTTACAAACTCTGAAACTTAGCTAGGCAACAAGAATGTTGTTCATATTAAAGAGGATAGAAGAGGTTTATGTCTTGAAAGCATTTATTTCCATTTTGCTTACACATAATAATGTGCTGGAAAACTAGTCACAGGAGTAGGGAGTTCCCCTTCTGTCTAAAATTTCTGGAATTTTATTTTTAAATATATTAATCTCTGAGCAATAAGAAATTAACTAACCACATTTACTTCTTTTCCTCTAAAACCGGATTTTTCGAAAAATAACTGGAGCTGGTTAGAACTAATTGTTTAAACTTTGGTCAAAGCTAAATTATTGGCTACTTCACAATTTGAAAAGCTGTAACCAATTTAAGCCATTAAAATCATCTCTGGAGACAAATTGCAAGCCAAGTTTTGGGTGGAAAAGATCCAAAGTCCCTGAGATATTAAATTTAAAAGCTCACTCTCTTACCTTTAAAATTCTGAATTACAACACCATGACCCTGATGCAATATATTTTTAAGAGAGTGCTGTGGTACAGTACCTTATATAATTATTTCACTCCCAAGCAAAAGAGCCCATCATTCAAGGAGAGTAAAGTTTTAAGAAAGTTATACAGTCAATTTCTTAAGAACCATGTGCCATTTACATCACCAAGTTCTACTGTACAGTTGTGTCCTATCAACTTTTGGGATGCCTGCCTAATATAATATTAGTCTTTCAGAATTGTTTCTAGTTCTTTGAGATGCAAGCTTGGCAGTCATTTTTCAATGGCAAATAAAAAAAAATTATCCTGAAATGACAAATGAACACAATGAAAACGATCGTCTTAAACGATCTTCAATCTTATCAAGTATTTGATCATCTAAGTTTAAATATCATTGATCTGAAGTTTCTGTGCAAGCAGCCTATAAAATTGTTTTCACTGCCAGTTTAAACTTAATTTTTAAATAAGAAATTTAAGCCAGAAGAGTTAAACATTATTTGGATTTGCTTTTGAGTTGGAAAAAGTTTGAGTTGGCTAAGTGATAAATAAATAAAAAATTCTGCTCCTACTGAATCACATCTAGAAGATCTACTTAAGTTCTTGCATCTTTGCATAAACCACTGAAAGACAAATAAGCAAAACAGTGGTTTTGGGCATCAAATAAATGCATTTTCTAACCAAGAATTTATAAAAAAGAACTCTCCCCATGCTTTTTGTCCATAATCACCATTACCTCCCAGAAGAGACATTACTCTGGGTTACAGCTTAGAATTCCATAAAATATTGAAAGAACATACTATACCATAGCATGTTATAGTTTGTTTAATTTATCTTTATGCCTGTGCCCTTACAGGAAGGCCATTTCCTCTGTTTATACTGTATTATGATTCATTAGATATATTTGAATCTATGACTATGCATATATACACACCCACCATGCATGTGGAAATAGACTGAGAGAGGGACAGAAACACAGAGACAGAGAGAGAGAGAACATTAACTAATGTTAAACATTTTAGAATTGGTCTGTAAGTAAAACAAATATTCTGTTGAATATCTACATAACTAAGAAAGCAAATGACCAGTATAATATATTCATATAGTGATTTTTTGAAGGTTCAGAAAGATAACTATATATCTTTTTAAATGAAACAATCTCCCTACATATTTAAGGTTTACTCTTTCTTATAGCAGCATGAAAAGTCTTTATTTTCTTTGAGACTAAAACAATTTTCAAATATTTCTGCCCTCAAAAATATGGTCCAATTCAGAAAACTAATTACTTAGGAGTGGAACAAACTTCTTTCTGAGAAAAGCTGGCCCAGGTTAAGAAGTGCCTGATAATCTAGAAAGTGGTAATATCTCAACTCAGCAAAGTTGACTATTGATAAAGTACTGTATAAATAAATACACCTTCCTCAGACTAAAATATTCCAGAACTTACATTCTTTGGAAGACAATTCTTATTAGTGAAAAGTAGCCCAAAGTTAACTTTCCAAGGTCATATATCTCACTTTTATTAAATTTTAGGCTGACTCCCAAAAGATACAGTTTTCTTCTTTAATACTTTGGCTTAAGTTCTTGTATCAAAACATTCAGCTTGGTACATTTTAACATGACTGGCACAGAAATTTAGACAATTTTAATACGTTGTTATATAACTTAATATTTAATTAAAAGGAAAACATACAAAAATTCATTGTAAATGTAATTCACCTGAACACATTTTTTATTGCCATAGGCCTTCGTCTCAAAGAACTCACAGTCTGGTTATGTAATGTGCATATTAAGAAATACAAATAAGAAAATTTAATAGTTGCAATATTAAATGTGTAAAAAATTGTGTGGAGTTATTGAAAAGGGCTTCGAAGGAGGACTTGCTGTGCTATGTCAGAGCTGCTCACACCATCTCAATAGCTGCTTTTATTCTCATTAGTGCAACTTTATTCCCAATTCAGTGTTCCCAAGTATCACATGGGTAGCTTAAAATTGTCCATGGTAGGAGTATTGATATCATGGAAATTGACAAATACTATAAATGAGGGATATTTTCTTTGTTTTTGGATGGTCAGTACCTGTTTACCATCACATACTTACTGGTTATTCAGCAGTAGGACAGAGAAGAAAAAGGGTCCCAGGCCGAAGAAATATATGAATGGTGAGAAATTCTTGAAGTAGTACAAAGTTTCCAAGAACTTCAAGTAGATCAATCATGTTGGAACATGAAATGAGAAGAGAGGGACAATATATGCATCAAAAGAAAACATGCAGGGATGTATGAAGATAGAAACTTGGGTTTTATCCAGCAGATCAATGTTTCCTATTTTACGGTCTTTCCATCATTCACATCAGAATTAGCTAAAAGAGTAATATTCCTAACTATTATGATAAACTTACTGAATTAGAATCTCTGGGAGCATACTCAGGAATATGTATTTTAAAGAAGTATTCCAGATATTTTAATGCTCACTCAAGTTTGAGAAATTCATTGAGTGCTCTTGGGTAGGGTTATGACAATACCACACTTTAAACTTTATCACTATGAGTTTGCCCCTTGCTCACACTTGGAGGAATCTCAGAACAAAAAAGGATAATCTCAGGATAACACTTTTTGGAAAAGATGCCACCATACCTTTTATATGAAGGTTTCTCGACCTTAGCCCTATTGACATTTGGAGTTGCTGAGTAAGTCTTTGTTGTGCGGGCTGTCCTGTGCATTGTAGAATATTTCCTCACACCTGTAGTCTATAGATGCCAGGAGCACTTTTCCAAGTTGTGACAACCAAAAATGTCTCCAGACATTGTCAAATGTCCCTAGAGAACATAGTCATCTCTGTTTGAGAACCATTGCTCTTTTATCTTTGGATGTTCCTTCACTTGTTGCTTAATGAGGTGACTAGTGATGGGAATGACCTCACTCTATAGTTGAGACTCAATTCTCAACATATAAGGCTGACGTCACCATTATAGGATTTGCAGTATAATCGTGTTAATATTTCACGCTGATGAAATAGTTTTAACATTTAACAGGTATTATATTTACTTAGTAAGGTGTTGCATTTTTATGAAAGTAATATTTAATGAGCTAACATGTGTGACTATGACGTAAAGGCCCGCTTTTTAAAAAATATTCTCATCCACATCTAACCTCTCTTTGCACTACCATTGGAGTATCTAAAATTATTTTCCTTACAACTTCCTTTTTATGTTATTAATTTCTTCTAGAAGTACTTTATTAAAATGCAAAACTAAAAAAAATATCTTACAAATAATATATTTGTAGCCCATTCATAGGAATATTTTCATCCAGACCAGCAATTTCTTGTTGAAAGGAACTCTTTTACCTTAACCTTTGTATCATTAGAACCTATCATATAACTTGGTGATAAAAGATATTTTAAAAATATTTAAGTCAACAAAAAAAACCTGTCTTCCAAAGAATACAGTTTTATAGACTATAGAATAGGAAAGAGGTTAGTTTTAATGAAAGACCAAGGGGTAGAAAATTTTAGAGTAGAGCATATGTTTTGATTTCTAGGAAGTCAGGAAAAGGGGATTAGAGTAAGGAGGGCATCAGAAGGTAAGTGGAAATAAGGTCTGATCGGGGAAATATTGCTTATTTGGGTTTTTAAATGGCTAGGCTTTGTCATTTGATTTCTCTTCAAGTTGTGTTTGTTTTTCCCCAGTACTTTTTATTTGATAATGTGGACCACTAGATAATGAGTGAGCCTACTTAAGGCAACTCCTCCCGCTCTCTCCATTTTGCTGATCTGGTCATCTCTTTGCTATAATTAGCAAACTTACAGATTTAAGGAAGTTCTGTATTTGTATACACTCACTGCATGCAAGAATGGTGGAATTTTTGGTAAATGTTCTTTGATAATGCAAGGGATGTATTTTGTAATGTCTCTTTGGCATTTTACATATTCATTTAATGTCATTAGTAGCTCTGAAGAAGATGTTTGGTATTTAGTGATTGATATTTCTAGTGGTAAAAAAATCATTTAGTTGTAGTTTTAGAAATTGTTTTGCAAATGTTCTCTAATGAAAGTCATACAGATTATAAAGCATATTCTGGTTAAGCATTGGCATGTCCTACTATTTCAGTGATCATAAATTGATTTTCATAAGACCATGGTTCACTAACAGTCATTTGCCAAAGTGTCATGCCCTATAGAAAATTCAAGTCTTGAACAGCTGTCAACAATTCAGATCACTCATTGGCTTAAATGCCATTGCTTAGCATAGTTGTCAATCCTCACAAATTACAGTTGTCACTTCTTGCATTTAGAAATAAATCAGATTGGCATTTAAGTATCCTCTGGTGTACGCAATACACCAGTTTAAGATATATTGACAGCTATTACCTATGAGTATTTTTCCCCAAGTTTTGCATGTGTATACACACACACATACACACACACATATATATAAAAATATATGTATATGTTTATATAATATTAAATATATATGGTTAGTGAATGTGCCCTTTATTTGATATAATAATTTCATTCATGTAACACTAAAAAATGTGACAGATATAAGAAATACCCTAAGAAACTTATGACTGTGTTTATAGAATTGTGGTTTTATTGCTAAGGAAAGTGTGTAATTCTTTAAAAAAATCTCTTTCTCATACACACACACATACACAACATTAAGAGCTGTCTTGCGGATGAATTAAGAAGCATATTTTTGCAAAGTCGTTAAGGAAATTTCTTTGCCAAAAATATTTTTTCCCTGATTCTTGCCTGAATTTTCATCATATAAGTAATCTTATGGAGTTAGCTTTTTTTCTCATCAAAACAAATGCGAATTCAATTAATTTGGGAATATACTTGTCTGATAAAAGTCTAATGCTTAATTGACTTAAGAATAAAACTAATAAAATTGGATTAAAAAAAAAACAAAACAAAAACCCAGTGTCCAAAGGGTAGGCAAAGGACATTAGAAAGGCCTAAGTAAACCATTTACTTCATAATTTTGCCTAAAATGATTTATGGGCGCTACTGGTGACAATAAGGCTGAGATGCTAGATGAGATTGGACAGTTACATAGAAGGCACACTATATCCATTATTTCTAACCCACCTGACTTGAACAAAAGTGCAATAACAAGATTACACAAATTCCTACAACAAACATTAATTCTCACAAAATATTTCTAGAGAATCAAGGTAATTAAATTTAATTTTTCTTGGATATGTAGCATAAGTAAAAGATAATTACTGCATTGATACTAGTCTTTGTTTTTAGAAAAAACTTGGCAAACTGTATTATGGCACAGTAAGAAAGTGTATTAAATATACAATAGAAAATAAAATTCATTCCTCTCTTATTTTCTAATTTCTTTGACTGTATGCTTATTATTCCAAAGAATGATCCTATGTCAAGCAAGAATGAGAAGCAGATATAACCAGATCAATAGCAAACATGGGTTAATTTTTCCAGCCTTATTGTTTAATTATTGATTATTTGTATAACCAATCATTTGATTCACCTTTATGAAATAGATTTTTTTTATAAAAATGAATTCTG
The DNA here is from genome assembly GCF_036850995.1 of Saccopteryx leptura. NCBI lineage: Eukaryota > Metazoa > Chordata > Mammalia > Chiroptera > Emballonuridae > Saccopteryx > Saccopteryx leptura. The sequence continues at coordinate 294,322,198 of NC_089504.1, forward strand.
AAGAATTCATCTGTCTTCATTTGGATTCTGGAGAAGGGTAAAAATAAAAATAACATATAAGAAGAAAAAACGTTCAACTTAGCTACTTGACTGTCATACTCAATCTTACCATATCCAAAAGTTAAAAAGGTTAAACACACACATTTAGTTTGATTTCTCCCATTGTGTGTATGTCTTTAAAATATATACTCAGTTATATTTTTGTATTCCACAGAGAAAAGACTTACTTGCTTAAATTTTATCCACATGGATCTTTGATTAAAGAGAATATCCATTCTTTTTCTTTTAGTAAGGTATTAAATCAGCTTGCTCAGTGAACCCAATTGTTTAAAAGCAGGAATTTAACAGACTGAGTATAAATACAGTTTATTAATTGAATCCATATTTCATAAATGAATATTACTGCTACTAAAAAAATTTCTTGGTATCCAAAGAATAAGGGTAAAATAAAACCAAATCTCTTATAAGTAGAGTTGTGAAAACTTACACTGGTGTTCATGTGTCAGATTTGGTATTAATTATTATTTTAAAATAATTGGCCTCCTCATATATTTATTACTAAAATTTTCTAGGATACCGATCATGTAGTCCTCTTCTCATTGTCTCCACTAACTCTTTTTTTTTTCCCCAAAGAAGGAATGAATATAAAAGACCCAATTAAGAACAACTCAGATTTTTTAAAGAATTAGTCTATTGATAAAATAATTGTAGGCTTCTCTCAACACCTGGACGGAGAGCTTTAATTGGGTTTTACACCCAAGAATTTTCTATAAGAATAATTTCAACATTATGTCGATACACTTATAAAATATTAACTAGATTAAATTATGTGTAAATTATGAGTGAAACTTATACTACAGGTGTATGAGTTTAGTATTTATTACCAATTCCTTCTTAGTAGAGAATTAGTAATCATTCTCTTGCCAGGAGTTGGCTGAGCCAGTACTTTAGCCTTGTGATCCCCCATAGCTTTCTGTTCTCATGTGCCTGGCAGGGTTTACTGACTCTCTGCATTATATCTAATGCTACTTAGTTTCTTGCCACATATCATTCTTTTTTTCTTGACTATGTGCACTTTTTTATCCTTCATGTGCTATGCTGGCATGCATGTTAGTGTGTGTGTTTCACCTGAGAAATAAGTGACTTAATTTTCTCTTCCAGGCTACAGACAGGGTCACTGATCATATCCAGCTACAGTCCCCGTTGACCTCTGTAGAAATCTGACCAGAACTCACAATATTACGAGTCAGTGGGACCTAAAAGTTATCTTATTGCTCATAAAACCAGCACTAAATAATGAGCTCTCTGTGGAGCAGCACCAATTAATATGCTTTCCAACTTGTCCACACAATGAAAATTGAGGCTTCTATCTCAGTTACTTTGTCTTATACTTCAGTTCTACATTGGGACTAATACTGTGTCCTTTTTGTCATCTTGACTGGTTTATATAAGAATTCCTGCAGTCTTAGCCATTGGGAGAATCAGTGCTCTGGTTGCTAGTTTTGTGGATATGGTGAAGACTGTATCTATTTCATTTTATTTTTTTTAATTTATTTATTCATTTTAAAGAGGGGAGAGGAAAGAAAGAAAGAAAGAAAGAAAGAAAGAAAGAAAGAAAGAAAGAAAGAAAGAAAGAAAGAAAGAAAGAGAAGGAGAGAAAAGGAGGGGGAGGAGCAGGAAGCATTAACTCCAGTATGTGCCTTCAGCATGCAAGCCCAGGTTTTTGAACAGTGACCTTAGCATTCCAGGTTGACACGATATCTACTGCCTCACCATCGGTCAGGCCAAGACTGTGTTTATTAGGGTTGAGACTAGTGGAGATCCTCCCACTTGAAGCAAGAAATTTATCAGGATTATAGGGCCAGCAGTTCTGCTAGAGGTTGTGAATGTGACAGAGCGAGTGGTGAAAACCAGAGTCTATACTGCAAAGAGCAAATATAAAACTATATATGATATTAACTATATCTTGGTAGAACCAGGATCCCAGCACTAGAAGGAACAAACAAAAAATATCTAAAGAAAGTAATACAGAAATGGAAGACAGAGTTAATGAGAGTCCAAAGTTCAGAGATAAAAGAAATTAATAAAAAAATTGTTTTTTAAAAATGGGGAGTGATCTCAAGTGATATTGCCTCATATATCAATTTAGATGCAGAAATCTGTAGGGTATTTGAATAATTCTAGCTAGCTCAATGGAACATAAAACTCATGCAATCTTGACACCAAAAACTTTTCTCTTTTGTTCCCTCTGTTTCTCAGGTTCTGGAATCAACTCCTATTCCAGATGAAGTCACTAAGTTGACCAACCAGGACTGTGATGCTGCTCTTTGCCTTACTGCAGTGATTTCCCATTGCTTAGATTTCTGCTACCTCTTCTTATTCATTAGATTGATGCATTTCATATCTATGTCTTTGATGTCTGTGTGCAATGATAGGTGCATCTGCACTTTTATGCCTGCATTTACCTTCCTGGATGCCCACAGAGGCCAGCTACTGTAGTTATATTCATTTCTCCAGTCTTTGACCTCCCTCTTTCAGTTTCTTCCATCATTATGCAGTCAAGCTGTTATGTTCTCCACACACCTGTGTCTAGTCAATGTAGCCCAAGATAAGACATTATTCTCCTATCTCTGTTCTCTGATTTCTGCTCTAAATCTGTGTGTCTCTTTCTAACTTTATCTCACTTTCCTTTGTCCTTTGCTGTTGATATCTAGTAAAGTTATACATTCATGTTCTACAAACCTTTCAATGATCTTCTACATAGCAAATAGAGACAATTTTTCATCTGTCATAGAACTTTTCACCTGCCTGCCCTTTGGGAAGGGAAAGAACTAGCCTCCTGCCAGAACTGTAACAGGAAGGCAGAGATAGTATTCAAAATATTTAGCAACTAGGACAGCAGAGGCATTGACCGATCAGTGTTGGAGGTCCCCTGTTATGCTGGACACTAACCTTTTCTTTGAAGGATCCAGGAAGATCCAGAAGAATTCTTAAGGATAGTGAAACACCAGGTTACAGGGGTACTTGAGCACTCAGTAGTTACTTCTCAGCCAATATGAAAACATTTCAATATTTATACATCTAGTTTAACTTGCACCTGTGCGAGCCAGCTTCATACCAGATCTATGAGAAGACCGTCTCCCAACAAACAGAAACTCTATCTTGATTCCTGTTTCTCAACTAAAAGCACCTCCTTGTTTAAAAAATTGTCAAGGTTCAAAGGCTGTCAGGAACGTACATCAAGAAATGTATTTCCTTTTTCCAGCATTATTTGGTTTTTATGAATTACTATACTAATCACAAATACTTTAGGACCACACTGTAACCAACAAAGCCATCCAGTCAGTGAGAAAGACAAATTCCTGCCTGCAGGAAGCTGATGCTCAATGTTTCTGAGGTTTTGGGGTATATACCCAGTAGAGGGATTGCTGGGTCATAAGGTAGTTCTATTTGCAGTTTTTTGAGGAACCACCATACTTTCCTCCATAATGGTTGTACTACTTTACAGTCCCACCAACAGTGAATGAGGGTTCCTTTTTCTCCACAGCCTCTCCAAATATATTCTTTGAATATATGTACCCTGATATATATGTACCCTGATTTATTAATGTCATCCCATTACCATTAATAAAAATTTATTTAAAAAAAAAAAGAAAGCTGATGCTCTAACCTACAAGTTTTCATGTAAATTGTTAAACATCAGAATTAGCATCATAAAAATATTCTTATGATATGTGCATTCGATTGTGAATGCTATGCTCTTCAGTATCATTTTACATGCTGAATTTTGCTTCACTGAGTAAGCTAGGCATTGGTGTGCATGTGTGTGAGTCTGCATGAGAAAAAGAGGAACAGAAATGCTGTGCTGTGGAGTCATAAAGAGAGAAAAGGGGTGTCTTCTTACATGGAAATGCTTAAACACTGCTTGCAAAAAAAGAAATAACATGTAAATAAAATATGTTTAGGTAGGAAGGCAGTGTTATCTAAGTCCTAAATAAATGCTATAGTACTCAGTAATACGTACCAGCTCATTTAAGGCAAGGGGGCATCATTACGAGATAAAAAAAAAAAAAAGGATGTACATATCTATCCATTCCTCTCCATCTCGAGAGCTACTTTCTTCTAGGACTCTGGACTTCCTTTGGTAGTGGAAAGAAACATATCGATTTGATTTTCCCCGAGGAAGCAGAAGAGTGGACATTGTGGTTCTACTGTTTCATGAGCACCCCAAAAAGACAGCACAGAAAAATGACTAGAGAGAGGGAGGTGGGAAGTTAAGTGTCCCAGCAGTTGAGTTTTGGATTTCATGTGCTGTGCTGGCAGATGAGAGGGAATCTCTTCTCAGACAGTGTTTCTTTGTTATGACAATAAGCATGTTTGCTTTTTCAAGGAACTTGATGGGATGCCTGGCTGTTAAGTGTGAGGAGATTAGGTATCTTATGCACTAACTAGACTAGTTAGATAAATATAGCATTCTCAGTTTTCAGAGCGTGTATATTTTTAAAAAATATTTAATGAAAGAAGTCAGCAGGAGAGTTGGTATTTCTCCCCAAAATATTGAAGAGAGTGAAACCACAAGGTCATGAAAATAAACCAATCTGAATCTTCTACTAGTTTTTCAAAGGTGAGCGGAGAATGTTAGGAAAATTGGAGTAACAACGAATGAGTTACAGATGGGCTAAATGTAAGTTTCTGTAGGTGATCATGCCGGGCCATCTTTACGCTCTGCATCTCATCATGTCAGTCATGACTGATTGCTTTGGTCCCTAGATGGACGCCAGATCTTGGGAATTGTGCTTACAGTGCAAGTGCACTTCCCTCTCTTGATCAGCACTTCTGTTACACTCCACATGCACACACATACACACACACACACACACAAGATCTTTCAGATTTTTTTCAGGGACTGAGTAAATAAATAACAAAGTACCACTTATACATTTTTTTAAAATTACACCCAAAATAAGGAGTTGTATAAAGAAAGATAAATGGTATATTTCAACAATTTTTGAGAGTAAATGAATGTTACAATTATATTTGCAAAAGACTGGTAAATATGAATAAGTCAGAGGTCAACAGTTCTAACATCAGCACAAACAATGAACTTTCTACATCAGAATGGTTCCGAGTATGTATAAAATGCTCAGAAAAGCAAAATGACATTCGTGATAGAAGTTATTTTGCTGATAATCATGTATGTGTTGATTCAAATAAATTAAGACTTCCATATTGCAGTGCTTTGTAAATGATGTTCTAATTGTTATACAACTTAGGTTTATTATTTCTCTAGAATCTCGGCAATAGTATCAACTTTCATAGCTCAGTGGCTTTTTGGGCTCTGACCAGCCACATAACATTTAGAGCCAGTGTTATGGAGGAAGCCCTTGGGACAGTCACCTAAAGAAGACTGAAGAACCTCAGGCACAGCCTGGGATTCAAGGTTGAAAGACAGTTTGTAATAAAATAGCAAAGTTGAGCCTGTGATTTATTTATTTTTTAATTAATTATTTAATCTATTTATTCATTTATTTTAGTTGGGCGTTGGGTTTTCTTCCTGACAGAGAGTGAGTATCCTTGCTCAAGAAATTCTACTCTCGACCACTAAGGGAAAATAAGGGGCTAGCCTGGAAAGGTATGAACAGTCTTTTCGTGTTTCTAATATGCTACGGCTGCAAGGGAGTAACATATCTCCTCAGAATTCTGATTACAGAGAACAATGATCCTGGATGTGCTGTCCCATTATTCACTTTCAGAAGCATAAAAATGAGCCTCCAGGGAAGGTTGAGGGCATTCACCTAATACACATATTGTCCAACACAAACAGAAAATAATAAACGGAAGGAAGGGGGGAGAAAGAATCTTATTCGTACATGTAGTTTATGGCTATTACCAATTTTGTGGTATGTTCCCTTTTTTCCTTCTAAGGTGAAACCTGGGAAGCTATGTGTTAAACCTTTGTTGGGCAATATGGTCCTAATGGTAGAACCATTATTTAAATAAAACTCCAAACACTAATGGTAACAGCAGGTTATCTATTGATGGTCCAGGGGTCCCCAAACTTTTTACATAGGGGGCTAGTTCACTGTTCTTCAGACCGTTGGAGGGCTGCCACATACAGTGCTCCTCTCACTGACCACCAATGAAAGAGGTGCCCCTTAAGGAAGTGGAGGGGGGCATAAATGGCCTCAGGCAGCCGCATGCAGCACGCAAGCCATAGTTTGGGGATGCCTGGAGATATTTGAACCTGCACAATATTATTAACTTTTACTTACATATAAAGAGAAATGAAAATTCATAGAATAATTATTCTGTTATTTGAAATCTCATTATAGGATACACATGATAGATATTTGTATCTATACATGTGATCTTATTTAATATCTTAATGTGATCTTTCTCCTTCTAACTCTACACCCAACTTAGTGGGGAAAGTACTATTTTGATCAATGACTAAAATATTTTTTCTAAAATATTGGATGCAAATTTAAGTGAAATTCTGTATTCTGACTCTGTTGTTAACTAAACTTAAGATTTTGATTTATTTTATTTCTATATATATATATACTATAGTTTAACACAGATAATAGTCCTTTTTTATGTTAACTATTCCCAGGAAAACAAAAAATAAAAATAGTTAATCATGGGATTTTGTAGTTAATTTTCCAAATTGAGAGCAAAATTATCCAAATAGAATATTTGTCCTATTTCCCGGGAGATAAGACTAAAAATTTTTAAAAATACACCTGACCTGTGTTGGCACAGTGGATAAAAGGTCAACCTGAAATGCTGAAGTAGCCATTTTGAAACGCTAGGCTTCCTTGGTCAAGGCACATATGGGAGTTGATGCTTCCTGTTCCTCCCCTTCTCTCTTGCTTTTTCTCTCACCTTTCTCTTTAAAAAATAAAAATGAATAAATAAAAATTTAAAAAATAATTTCCTACTTTGAATATAACTAAGGAACAACTATGACCGTTTAAGCAGATTTAAGAAATAAAATTTAAAAGTTATATCTTTAATATTTTTGCAGTTGTTATATTTTAGCGGCTGTTAAAAGTATTTTTCTTTTACATTTGCTTCTCACTGTTGCATTTCCTTTTGTAGCACATTAAGGGATACAAAGTGCAATTAAAATGTATTTCAAAGTTTAAAGAGACAATTGTGCTCCTGTTGAGCTTAATTTGACATTTTTATCTGTATAGGTCTGAATATGTAGAAGCTGCTAGTGTGTAGAATGCAAGATTTAGTCCAGTAAACAACTTACAATTTGATACTTTGACATTTACCAATAATGAGAATCACTGTTAAAACAACCTCAGTTTATTTGGGATTATATTAATCTAGAGCATTTAAATATTATTTCCATTTGGATTTTATATTTATTCTGGTTCATACAGGAAAGTGTGAGGGAGCACATAATAAAAGGAATTGCACTTTCTGTTCTTTCAAATACTGAGAAAATATAGTTCTGTATTAAGAAATATTTTAATATAAAACTACTGGATAATTAGGAGATATATGTGGTAGAAAAGATATTTCAGGTCTTACATTTTTTATCACATTGGGGCTATTTTTTTCTTTTCCACTTTTATTAACCGTTTTATAGAAAATTGGCTTACCAAGAATTTATGAATTAATAAGTCTATTATAATGATGAATGATAATTACCATTTAAATCCTGACTCATTCATCAGCTTGTTCACTGCGTGTCAGGTGACAAAAGAGTGCATGATTACTTGTCTGGTGAATATTTTTCAACTGGTTGTTATACTTCCTTGAACTTTAGATCCTTGCGCCATATTTTTTAAAAGTATGATAAAAGTATGCAGTTAAGTAGTTTGACGAAGAAATTACCGACTATGCTATAAATAACAGAAGAGAAGAAGTGAGTTCAATGTTTTTAGAAGATTGTTCTTAAGTTCAAGTGACAGATGTAGAGTACCCAGTTGGGTCACATGAAAAGTTTATATACAGACAGTTTCAAAGGCTGCTAGATTGGTAATATTATAATAGTTAGACTAGTCACCAGTCAATGTCAAAGTGGAAACTTCTGGCTTTCAATATATTAGAAGCCTCAGGGATAGGAATCAGTAGTCTTCATGGTTTTCCCCACAGAGAGGCATCTACTTTTCAAAATCTTGTGCACACTTGCCAACAGTTTAAACTGACACAGCAGGGTTAGATAGACCTAAAGGAACAGATGGGGTCCCCTCTAAGTTCCCATTATGAGAATCAAAGCAGCGAATAATTTCCCACATTTACTGGTTGCATATGGTTTTCACTCACTGTATGGTAGTCAGCTAAGGTATTTTGAAATCACAAATGTTTTATTAAAAGGTAAACTCCCCCCTCCACCACCAACAATGCATGGGCATTTAGAGCATGAAAATACATGCTAGCTGTTCCACTCAGGTTTAAATTAAACTGTTGTGTGAATTGCATGGAAACTTAAAAAAAAGATATAAAATGGATTCTTAGGTTGAATTTGCCTCTTCCTCAAAGCTCCCTATAATAAGAGGGGATGCCTAGTGATATTAGTATTGTGTTCTCACTGTATGAAAACATGTTAAGTTGAAGCCTTAATTTCTGTACTGAAGATCAGAACTCTCTTAAAATACACATTTTTACAAGTCCAGCAATCATGCTAGACCAGTGGTCAGCAAACCGTGGCTCACGAGCCACATGAGGCTGTTTGGCCCCTTGAGTGTGGCTCTTCCACAAAATACCACATGCAGGTGCTACCTCGATAAGGAACGTACCTACCTATACAGTTTACGTTTAAAAAAATTTGGCTCTCAAAAGAAATTTCAATCATTTACTGTTGATATTTGGCTCTTTTGACTAATGAGTTTGCCGACCACTGTGCTAGACAATGGGAATCTACAGATTTTTGTCTTCAGTTTAAATGCCTTCTTCATAGGATTACTTGCAATCTATTTCATAATATAAAGAATTCTGTACTCACACTGAATTGAGTGTTGGTACATACTCTCCCACTTCAAAACCACTGAACCATACATTTTAGAAAAAGGAAACTGATTAAACACCATGATCTAGTGCAGCGATTCTCATATATTATTACTGTGTACTTGGAATCACTTGGGTAGCTCATGAAAGCATGAATTGCTGAACCCACATCCCAGAGATCCTGAGACCATAGGTCTGGGAGAAGTCTTGATAATTCCTATTTTTAGTAAATTTCAGGTTTAATAGTTTCTTATTGCTACTAACAAATTACCACAAACATAGTTGCTTAACCCAACATGAATGTATTACCTTATACTTTTAGAGTTCAACTCTGAAATTGGTTCACAAAAAAATTGAAATCAAATTGTTGGCAGAGTTACATCAGGGGAATCAATCTTCACCTTCTCTAACTACTAGAATCAACCTACATTCCTTGGCTTATGGCCCCTTTTACATCTTCAAAGCCAACACTATTTCTAGCAGTAGGCTGCTCTTTCCTCTCTGACTTCTGCTTCAGTCCCGCTTTTTTTTTAGGGTAACTCTACCATCTCTTCTTATAAGAAACTTTGTAATTACATTGGTCCTACCTGGATAATACAGGTTACTGTCCTCAATTCAAGATTTTTGACTCAATCACTCAGTCATTTTTGCCATGTTAAACAACATTTATAAATTCTGGGGATTAGGATATCATGGGGGTTGGGGGACAGCCTTAATTGGTTCATCGTACTAGACAGTACCAATACTGTTACACTTTGTGGATAACAGAATTAAAAGATAGAAAATCTAACTAGCCATATCTGCTGTATCTGTTTTAATACAAAATATTCCGAGAATGATCAAGTCAATCCTGACTACCATTCAGTGATGTTTATACTGAACTAGTATAAGCCATGGTTTCTGAACTTTGATAGCTCACTGAAACCAAATGGAGAGTATGAAGAACAAACAAACAGACAATTAGAGCTAAAAAAGCCCAGCTCACTCCCTGATCAATTGACTTAGAATTATTGGTGCTGTTATTTTTTAGAGCTCCACCATTAATTCTACTGTGCAGTCAAATTTGGTCTCTACTGACACGGACACACAGAGCAGAAACTTCAAAGGACCCAGGCACAAGGTTCCTAAAGTCAGATGTCATTGCAGAATGTATGCAAAATTAAAGAGTTCTAGAAACAAAGTTCTTCGCTTTGAATAATACCAGCTATATAGCACTTAGAGTAAAAAAAATATATATCCTCGTACTTTATCTTGCCTCATTTCCTCTCTGTTTAGCCTCCGTAGTAAGCAGAGCAGTTTCTAGTATCCTTAGTCTCCTCTTTTAAAAAAAGAGAAGAATAAAGTTCAGAGAGATGCCACTGAACAGTTAATAAATCACTTAATTTAAATTTCAGCTCAAGTTGTTTGCCTCCAAAGTCATTCTATTATAATACTATGCTGCTATAAAAAAAATTCAAAAAAAATATTTTAGGTGTTGCAAAGTCAAATAACATCAGGTGCATAAATGAATTGAGTGTGATGAACGTTAAGGCAACAGAGAGTGGTGGGAAAAGTGGAGAGGGAGAGAATACATGCCCAACACAAAGACAAGTTTATGTTGTTTTTAAAACACCAAGGCCAAACAAAACACACGTTCAAGCCAGATTCAGACCACCTGCTGCCGGTTTGCTGCTTCTGAAATGCATTAAGTTTTCCACTTAAATGGCAGTTTCCCAGCTCTCTGCTCTTCAGAGCTTTATTAATGTGTTCCACATACAGCTTAGCCTTTGGGGTGTAATTGGCAGGAATGGCCTCCTTAGATTCACTCCAGTCTTTCCTTTCCTAACCTCATGGATTTGGTACACACCGACGGTGTTATCAGAACTATTCGTTGGGTCCCCAGCAGCAGCCAGTGTGGCAACGACACCACAAAGTGTGGATTTCTAGAACTGAATTCACTTTTGAAAACTGGAAGTTCATAGACTATTTTGTTTGCCAGTCTTCAAACTAGGACCAGACCTAATATGTTGCTTCTTTCCACTATACATATTTACTCAAGGAATTTAGTGTGCCTGACTAGAATCATTTTTCCATATGTAGTATAGCAACAGAGGGCTCTTTAGTACCAACTAAATGAAGCTTGAAAAACGGTTTCATAAGAGCCAAGTGTTACAAAGGTAGATCTCAAAGGCAGGCCTGACTTTTCTGGTGCGCCAATTGAAATCAGTCTTAGTTATTTGTAGTTACAATATGTATTAGAACAGGAGGGTAGCAGTGTTTACTCTGCCTGTAGATTTAGCTAAAAGTCCAGTGGAAAAAACAAATAAACAAACAAACCCAGAAGTTTCAGCCTCCATCATAAGAAGTTTTCTCTAATCATTCATGGATTTATTTTTATGTATTATATTTTTCAGAAAATACATATTGTATGCTTGCAAGGTGCTCAAATACTGTACAGTTCCTGATCTTTCTTTCTTTCTTTCTTTCTTTCTTTCTTTCTTTCTTTCTTTCTTTCTTTCTTTCTTTCTTTCTTTCTTTCTCTTTGTTTTTTTTTAAAATATAGATTTAGCAAAGAAGTAAGAAATTGAAACATTTCAAGTCAATTTGGGGAAAACTACTAGCAAGAAATTTTATATACAATAGCAGTATCTCTATGTGCAATAGCATAACCTCATCCTCATGTTCTTCACAGAGATGGAATGTCTGCTGCATTCTAGCTATGACCAGTGAATAAAAAATTTACCTTTAGCAAAGTTATAACAGCAAGCAAATTTGTGTCTAGACTCAAGAGGAGTGGAAAGGGAAGGATTTAGAGGTCTGTTGCCAAGGCAATGGGGTGATCCATAACTCCTCTTGGGGTTACTCTTGACCTTCTGTGAGTCTGGCATGCACTTCCTCCCCAGCCCAGTCTTTCTGCAGCTTCTTCTTTAGGCCACCCCCAATAACATTTAAAAACTCTTGTTTTAGTGCTGAAGCCATCCCTGTAATCTCTTCCCACGGTATGTAGGCAAACCTGTCCTTATTATATCTCAACATGCTCTGTTCATTTTAAACTATTTATGCTCCTGTTAGTCTCTTATTCCACAAATGAATCAGCTCCATCCTTTCCCTTTGCTCCTGTGATCCCCCTGGGTTTAGATGCTCTACCCTCACTTCTTCCAAACTCCATGGATCTGGGACCTTTCGTGAAGACAGTGATCTAATTTCTTTCTGAAGTCTAAAATATTAAATTCTGCAATGAGAACTTACATGAAACTTACCTTATATTTATATTAGTTAGTCCCCAACTCCTGAAAATTGGAGAGCTTTTCTTCTTTTCTAGTCTTCATTTGTATTCTTGACATGTAGCATGACACAGAGCACATCAGAGATGTTGTGTACATCGTTGTGTAATTCTGTGGTATTTTTACTATATGTATATACCTTGAGAAGTCTAAATTATGTACACATAACTCACATCTCCATTATTGTGCAGTTAGTCCCTAGAGTTCTTATGTTTCCTCCCAACCTTTGAAATTATCTCATTTTTCCAGGTAGAAAAAAAAAGAATGATTAATTTCTTAACCCTGTAATTCTTTTTAAATGACTTGGTGTTCACTTCAGATCACTTCGAGATTTACTGATGATTCTCACACCTTTTCCTTTAAGTTCTATCTTGATACCCAGGTTAAGTTCCTAAAACAGATATTCATCCTTCTTCCAATAAATGTACTTCCAATAAATAGTACATCCTTCTATTTATTGAATCTTTTTCAACTCTGCAACCACACCTCCCATAATTTCCCTAGGTATACTACATGCTGTAGAGATATGAAACTTCTTCAGTCCCCATGTCATGCTCTATCGTGTCTCTTGAGTGTTTATATATGACGTTGAGTTTTCGGGAATGCCCTTTGCCATGGGTTTGCCTAATGAACCCTGAGTCAGTCCTTGACATGTGTAGGCAGAGAACATCTCTCTCTCCTCTGCATTCCTTAGCCCTCTGACATATTTCACATTTTATGCTAATCAAAATTGCAGTATAGTCATTTACATACATACATATCCATCTATTAGTCTATACTATCAACTCTCCATGATAGACAAAGCTACTCTTAACCAAAATCAAAAGCCAGTGGAACGGAATTTTTCTCTACAGATTGAAAGAAGAAACTATTGTTCAGTTAGTGGGAAAGATGCAGAAAAAGCTGATATCCATGAGTATCCTGTAAAAATATGTTTTTAAAGTGGACAGGAAATGGAGCTACTTTATTTAGTTTATAAGGAATGTGAGAAAAAAATTGGGAAAAAAAGTTGAGGGTTGAAGATGATGAAGATTAAGGGTTTTACTGCTAACTGGAAACAGGCAAGCAGAGCTCTCGGCTCAGAACCCTAGCCAGACCTCACTGGAGACACTTAGACCTGCCAGCAAGGGCTGAGCGGTAGCCTGTTTCTCTGAAAACTTGCTTATTTAGAGGACTTAGTTCTAGTATACCCGAGACCTAAAAATATCCGTTCAGAGAAAACTTATGAGTTACTCCTCAAAACAACCCAAAGCGTTGTAGTTTGTCCAGCAAGGAAGCACAAAGGAAATGTGAGTGGTAGTAACGACTGGAAGAGACAGATGCTATCATGAGATACATCTGTATACTCTGTGCGTCTGACTGAGGTCTCAGAATGTCAGGTCCCGGGCAAGGTGGGAAGGATGAGTTTACAAAGATGTCTCAGAACGCTCCTCCTATGAACTCTCAATCTAGTAGAAGATACATATGCAGACAGCTGGTTTCCTGACTGTGAACTATATAAATAAGTTAGAGTGGGAGCAACAGAAGAGGAGGGGGCCTCAGAACAGGCATTTGCTGAGAGATGGGGGTGTGTACAGAACTTTTTATAAAAAACAAAGTAAAACAAGAAAAAACCTGGGGGTGGTTAATGAGGCTCTTAGGTTTTAACGTCACTCATAATTAAATGCTTGCTTTTTTACTGTTTTAAAGACTCTCAAACTCTTCTCCAATTTGCAGGTCCTGAATCAAATTAACTTGAATATTTAGAGAGAGAGGGAAAGACAGACCTTAAGGAAACCAAGTGTAAACCATGTGTAGAAGAGGAATAAAAAAAGCTCTTAAATTATGCAGTTTATTTACACATAATAAACACATGGTGAATTTATTCATTGAAAAAGTGCTGTGTGCTTCATTCTTATTCTCTTAGTTTCAGGATGCAGGGACAGAAAAGAGGGGTTTGTGTTTTTTTAAGCATCTATTTGTATCCATGAATCATACAGAAGCCTAGTACTGCCAGAGAAAATAGTTTCCTGAGAAAGTACCAATGGTGGAGTTTGCCAAGTCCATCAGCAGTTAGAAAGTGGCCCAACACAAACAAATGAAACACTTTGGGCATCTATAGCAATTCAAAGATTCATTCATTTATCAATTTCTGTTTAACACAACAATACTCTGTAAAAATTTTACTCAGTAAGAGATTTAGGTCTTAGCTCGCTGAAACACTTAAAATCAATTCAACAAATATTGGTTGCTGAATACAATGCCTCATGGTCCCACCACTGCTAACCCGTTTTATAGACTACAAACATTCCATCTCCACAGCTGTCAATCGGACACGTTTTATTAATAATCATAAGACTCTTGAGCCCCCACCCGAAATCCCACCCACATTTTTATTCTGTTTCATTTGTTCATTTATCTAGACTTTATTACCATGGCATATGGTGTTGTACTTTACCTGTAGAATAAATTCAATGGTGGGAAAACAGAAAATTAATAAATGTGGAGAACTGTCCTATTAAAGAAGAAAATGTGAATGGTTACTGGATAAGCATACTTTATAGCCTGTGATGTAAGACCTGGAACCACACAGAGGAAGGCTTAGAAAGAAGAAGGCATCTTTGGGCTAAAAAAAAAGAAAAAGAAAAGAAAAGAAAAAGGGGGGGGGGAGATGTGGCCAGTACTGTAAATGTTTGCAAAAGAAAGTTGCTACTAATAACTTTTATGCTTCCCCTTTTGCAGTAACATATCTACCACAGGTTTAACAGCTCATAAACTGAAGCCAACTTTTTGAATGATTATTTAATTCTTGAAGAGTAACCATAAACTAAGAGGGGGGGGGGATACTGAGATATTAATCCTGGCAGGAGACAGTAATTCTAGGCCCAAAAACTTAATGGGGCTGAGCTGAATGGGACATAACAGGATGACTATCCTAACAAAATACAGTCCGTGTCCTCCGACGGATGAGGAATGTTCCTCCCTCATTCGTGTTTGAACATGGAGAACATAAAGTGCCAGTTAAACTGAGTAATGTTGCATAACCGAATGACAGGGATGTTGTTCAGTTCTCTAGTAGAGTATAAAAACCTTCAAACATGGAAGTATTGTTTTAATCAAGGGTTTGAATAAGCAGTCCCTCATATTTCTGCAATATCTAAGTTAACAGAAATGTTTTTTTTAGAAACCTCACTCCCCTAAAACTATATTAATAAAAGTTATATAAAGAAAGTAGGCTCTGTTTGGATTTTTGAGGTGTGCTTTTAATTTTATGAAATAGCTTTTGACTAAAATGTGTAAAGTAATTAATTTGCAAATTAATTTTAAGCAATTATTTCTAATTATTATAAATGTAGATATTCAACTTTGCTACTGTACAGGCATAATACTTGTTTTTGAATGGAACTAAATAATTTATATGATGTATGGGATAGCTTTGGAGAGCTTTTATTTGTTTTATTGGGTAATTTGTATTCAGTATAGGAGCCAACCTAAAGCTTTGTATTTAGTGATCGCAGAGGAGGCCCAGGCACCCAGAAAATTCTACCCGTTATTTAATCGGTGACACTTCCATGACCCGGAAGGCTCACCTGTATATAAGGTAGTTTGGCCTCAGTCACACTTTGGATCTTTCCATGCTCTGGGGTTTTGCACACTCCTTTGACACAGGTCTTTGTCATTAATGAGAGTCACATAAGTGGATCCCTGAATGGCACTTTGGAGAACGGCAGCACAAGTTTTAAACAAGCTAACCCTTCTGGCTATAACATGAAAGGGCACCCTGTGTTTAAGACAGTGTGGGAGGAAAAGGCAGAGGTAATTTGCACTGTTGAAGAAATAATTATTAGTCCCACGTTGCTTTCCATGTGATAGGTGGAAGAGAGCATGGTGTGCTTGAGTTTAAGAAACCATTATTTTTCTTGCTGATAACATAGAAAGTTTTCTGAAATTTGGAAGATTTCCCCAGCTCATCCAATTTAGGTGCTTCTGAAAAAAATATCCACAGCTTTTTCTGTTGCTCATATTGACTGCCAGCTTCACTATCGGATTGAGGCTAGTCGCCGATTAACCCTGTGCTTAGCTCAGCAAAGACAGCTCCCTACAAAAGCGGGTGCAGTGAGAAGGCAGGGATTGGAGGCTGAGAGGTGAAAACTCCATTTTTCCTCACATAGAACACCTTATTTTTTTGTTAATTTTTAAAAGTGGTCAGTAACAAAAAAATGGGGTGTAGACAGAGGTAAAAAGAGAGTATGGTGTCTACACAGAAGTGAGAATCAGGGAGTTGTCTGTGGGAATCTAGACTGACATAGTTTCTAAAGACTCTCAAAATAAAAAATAAAATAAGAATTTTTTTAAAGGCAAAGAGGTGAGTCATCCTGTCTCCTGGAAGTGAAGGTCATCACTGGCTTTGCACCGGGTCCACCTTTTGCTGAATTTCATCCCTCCTCCAGCAGTGGAGAGGAGCCACTCACTGCAAGGCTGGGGAAGGGGAGCCGGAATGTCGTCAGCACTGCCCCCCAAGGACCATGTGGGTCCGCTTCACCCCACCCAACAGGTTTCAGGAACGCTCTGTGTTCAACCTGATAGTTTTCAGGTCAAAGTAAGGGAAATCTGTTGGGGACCAAAAAAGCCAACAGGATTTTTAGAGTTTGGATATCTGGGGGACAGAGGTGCTGGGAGCTGACTGTAAGCTGACAGTCTGCCCAACTCCGCACCTCACCTGCCTGGTTAAGTTGGAAAAGGCTGTGATGCTCATCCTGCCTCCCATGTTCCCGGAAGGACTGGAAGAAAGTTACTTCTTTGTGTAAGGTTGTGTATGTTAAGTATTGGTGGGGGGTTTTCTGCACCTGGTAGAATTCTTGAGTTGTCTTGGAAACTGTATGCTAATTTCCACTTTGCCCAGTAAATAAAGAAGGGTGCAGTTTCTGGTGGTGACGGTGTTTCTGCGGCTCTGCTAGGGTGGTAATTTTTACTGCTAGCAGAAGCTGTGGCTCCCTCTCGAAACCCATCTTTTAGATATCTTTAGTTCTTTGTCTATATTCATTTAATTTCATACGGTTCCCGCTTGAGACCTGAATAAACTTGTTGCAGCTGGCTTGCAGCAGAAATCCTGGCATGTGAAACCTCCCCACACACAACCGCCACGCATCACCTGAGGCGTAGAAGGGTGGGGCTGGGAGCAGGGGTGCTGTGTGATGGGAACTCTGTGGCCCGCCCCTCACTCATCTGCTCTCCAGGCTTCCTCTCTGCTCTGTTCTTACCCGCTCTGTCCTCTCCCCTAGGCTTATACCATATAGAACAGCTTTCTGTGTTTTCATATATTTGAAACTTGAGACTGATGTTAAATTACTCTTCCAATGTCAAGTAATAAGAGGCAAATTTGATGCTGAACAATGCTGTTTTGCTGTTAAATCTTAGTGCAATTTTCATTACACAGAACAGCCTGATACCTGTACTGGCATATACCCTTCTAAAGAATAATTTATTATTTTTGCTATACTTAGGATTAAGTTTAAATGTAATATACAAACAAATACTACATGTTCCTCAGATAGTGTAAAAATAATATTCTTAGTTACTTTAGATTAGAATACAGACAAGGATTTACCAATCAAATTTATCATTATATTTACTATAAGATTTGCTTAGAGCAAGAAGGATCTTCAAGAAGGTGGTCTTGTGATTTCCTTTGTAATCCAATTCATGTCATAGAAACCATAGTCAATTTTGCTTTTAAAAAATTAACTACTATTGAAAAAAATATTTATGCTTATTGATATTTTAAAAGAGAAATATGACTACTTTACCAAACTGTCAAAAATCTTTGACTTCGGTCTGAACAGTGGTGGTGCAGTGAGTGGATAGAGTGTCAACCTGGGATGCTGATGTCCCAGGTTCAAAACCCCAATGTTGCAGACTTGAGCGCTGGCTCATTAGGCTTGAGCTCAAGATGACCAGCTTGAGCGGGGTGGTGGGCTTGAGCATGGTATTATAGACATGACCCCATGGTCACTGGCTTGAGTGAGGGATCACTGACTCAGCTACAGCCCCCCAGTCAAGGCACATATGAGATGCAATCAATGAACCACTAAAGTGACACAACTACGACTTGATACTTCTTGTCTCTCTCTCCCTCTCTCTCTCTCTCTCTCTCTCTAGTTTCCCACACACAAAAACATCTTTAACTTTACAAATTATCAAAGAAATACAAATGAAAACAAAATTGCAGATGCTCTTTTTCCTTTATTTTAGCTCTCACTGTCCCTATGAACTTACTCTGAATGTAAAGGGCAGATCCCAAACTCATGGTTGGAGGGGAAAAAGTAAGAAGTTACCAAAAACATTCTCTCTATTTGGCTGGCTCTCTGGTTCTGACAGATAATTAGAGCTTGACATTCCTGTTGCAGTGCCTGGGATACTGTAAAGATCTGTGCCAGACTGAGCTCTCTCCCCTGCAGAATCAGGGCTGCAGTTAAACATCTGTGTCCATCCAGAACTTCATTCTCCCACCAGCTCAAGAACATCACCTAGCCTCTGGGTTGTCTCTAATAAAGTCTGTCCACCTACTCAGGGTTTCTGGCCTAAAATCATTATCTTGTTTTGCTTTCTCACATGACTCCTGTCTAGCTTCCCTAAGAAACTTGAAGAACAGAGCCATCTATCCAATGTGTCAATCTTGAGATTTCTCACAAAGGAATCAGAGTCTGGTCCTCTTAATTATTCAACAGAACAGGACACTACTCAGTTTGTACTAAAGCTGATTTTACAAGCTCTGACATGAGGAGCGGTACCCAGCCCCATGTCACTTGGAAAAGGTGTCTAATATACAGCAGACTAGCAAATCTCTCCAAAAGCAAAGTCCTTTTAACAATCTTCCCTTTCTTCACCCTCTTAACTTTATTTAAAAGTTTTCTCTCTGGTAAGAGATTTAGAAACCATCTAACCAGGTCTTGGCAACCTACTTTTTGTTAATCCTGAGAATGATCTGATTTATATTGCATTGGCATTTATTATTTTAAAGTATTGGCTTAAATTTCTCAATGCTTAATGTCTTGTTACAAATATAGCATTTCTGCTTTTGAGAGTGTAGTGAAATGTGCTTCTCAAAAATTACTGACATGAATTTAAATTGGAAAACTCTTTGTAAAGCACTTTGGTGGTATGTTTCATGCATTTTCAATGGCTATATCTTTTGATTTCATAATGCCATTTCTCAGAATCTATTCTACATGTATAATTTTCAATGCAAAAAAAATGATCTACACATAAAATCTGCTCTTAAAAATATTTCAGAACAATTTAAATAGAAACAATATGTAATAAATAAGGTAATAGAAGTCCAGGTAATAGAATATTATACAGCAGTAAAATGTTTTTGAAGTTTATACAATAATACAAAAGAAAAAAAGATAATTCAATGAAAATATGTAAAAGTTAGGCTATAAAATTTTACCTGTAGTATATGGCAACCATGTTAAAATGTTTTCCTTCAAATATTTATGCATATATTTTTTGAAAGTTCAGGGATGTACCAAAGCATTAGCAGTGACTGTCAATGGGTATTAGAACACTAAGGAAGATTTCCCCTCTCCTTAACTATATATTTTTAAAAGATCATATACTGAGTATATATTTTATTTAAAATACTAAAATCAATAGTTATCAAATTGTGAAAAACATTAAAATTGAAAATAATAACCATGACACATTTTATCCTTGAAAGGTATAAAATATTTATTTTTATTTTTTTCACAACAAATGTAATTCTAAATCCAAAATGTCTCAGATCCCATTTTCTCTTTTTTGGGTACCTGGCCACTAATCTAGTCCACATCCTCTTATTGCTACACCTCAACCATTGAGCCAGATTACAACTGTGCTTCCTGATTCGAGGCATTTCTCTAATCTCAGTTTAAATCATTTGTAATGTAATTTACAGGCAGGTTACTCACCATAGCTGAGCATCATATTAACTCATCTGTAATAATACGTTTCTATGGTCTTCTGAGGAATATATAAAAAAGGATAATAAGGATAGAGTAATTGGCACACAGTAAGTTTTCAGCTAATGGCAGCTCTCATTATTATCAATATAATAATTTCAATTGTGTAATTCTTTTGTTCTTCACATTTAATGCTGCTACACAGTGAACTTTCAAATACAGATTTCCCATACAACCATTTGAGACCCTATACAATGTGATCTCAAATACCTTTTCCACTTTCAAAAAATTCTACCCTCAGCTTCAAATGAAATGGGCTCCTTTCTGCTTCCTAGACTTGCATCTTTGTTCCTCAATCTGGGCATCAGCTCTATTTCTTCACCCTTTTGCCTGTGTCCTATCTTTCTGAAATGCCTTGTCTTACCTGAAAATTTTCTGACCCTCCACACCAATTAGATTGGAATTTTCTCTGAAAATCCAAAATATTGTTTAATATTCTTAATAACATATAACTTTCAGTCTAATCTCCTAGTGCGATGACTCTGATATTCAGGGCTTAGCTGTAAAAGCAACCTCCTCAGAGAGGCTGTGCCTGACCACCCAATAAGCCACTATCACATTTCCTTATATGTCTAGTCACTTAGCTTTCCCTTTCATTTTCCCACCACTCTTCTAGTGTACTTTTTGCTTCTCTAGAACAGAAATATTTTCCTGAACCATGGTTAGTACTGTGTCTTTCAAACAATGAAAGCCCAATTGATATGTCAAGTTGTATTACAAACTCCGAAAAAGTACATCACTACAGTAAGCCTGATAAGGAAGATTCCCTTTGAAAATTGTTACTAAAATCTTTTAGTTATCTCCATAATATCAACATATACACAGAAATTATTTACACACATTCTCTAGCACACATCTAGTCATACACATGCATGCGCATGCGCGCACACACCCCTCTGGGTTCTTGATCCCTGCCTTGATTTACATAGTATTCAGTGAGCAGGCACACTCATATTGAAATTCTTAGGTCGTCATTGTTAACTGGTTTCCAGTTTTCTTTCACTTTTTATTACCAAACAAGAATCTTATTTTCTTATAAGCCTCTCATGAAAGCACAAGGGAGGTAGATAGGTACATGTTAGCTAGGTAAATAGATAGATGATAGATGATAGATAGATAGATAGATAGATAGATAGATAGATAGATAGATAGATAGATAATAGATAGATAGATAGATGATAGATAGATAGATAATTTTTTTCCTCCAGAGTGTAAAGAGGTAAACTAATTTTTATGGAAAGGACTATGAGTTTAGAAAGACTCGAAAGTGTTGTGATTTCAGAGATAGTTGAGAAACTGAGACAGGCAATATTAGGTTATTGGAAATCCATGTCTCACTTCCTTCTTCCTAAGAACGTCCTGAAAAGTTGCAAGACCATGAACATGGGAAGCTCATGAAAATTGAAATACTATTTCTGAGTCCTTGGAAACATAAGGAACACCAGAGTGATGGATTTGGAATACACTGCATGGAAAGGTCAATGAACATCTCAGTAGTAACTATCGTGAATGAAGCTTAAAGAGGTTTTCTCAAGTTTTCTAGGTAGCATAAACTTCCAAAACATGTGTATGACCCAAGAGAAGGAAAAAGATGCCTCAAAATCTTACTGAAGAAGATGAGCTCTCAGGGCAAACTATCTTTGATTTCTGTAATTTAAATGAATGGCAGTTACACACATTTTAAGTATACGGTTTTATGACATTCTTTTCTAAAATTTCGTAAGTTCATATGAATGCAAATGTCTGCACATGAAACTTTCTGTTTTTAAGATTTTCTTAGTATAAAATCTAGAATTGAATATACTAGGTAAACTGGTATAAATAACTAAATATTTAAATGTATATTGCTAGATTATTTTTTAAAATTTATAGAAAGCTATAATCTATCAGCAAATGTTGTGTTAATGTTCTTTTCAAAATTCTTAATTTATTTTAAAAAGAGTACTTTGCTAAAATTTGGATTTATTTGTTTTACTGAAATCAAATGGTTTATTATTTTATCTGTTTGTTTTTATTAACATTTCTGTGATATATCTGTTTACATCATTTGCTGTTAAATCTTAGTGTCTTTTTTTAAACCTGATACAGATAAGCTTAATAGTACCTAAGATGTCTGTAAAGTGTGGCTAATTCTCTTCTATCAAAAGATAATTCAGCTGACCTGTGGTGGCCCAGTGGATAAAGCGTCGACCTAGAAATGCTGAGGTCGCCGGTTCAAAGCCCTGGGCTTGCCTGGTCAAGGCACATATGGGAGTTGATGCTTCCTGCTCCTCCCCCCCCCACCTCGCCGCTCTAAAAAAAAAAAAAAAAAAAAAAAAAAAAAAAAAAAAAAAAAAACAACAACAACAACAAAAAAGATAATTCAGGGACTTGGCTGACTGGTTCAGTGGATAAAATGTCAGCCCAGCATATTGATATCCTGGATTTGATTCCCAGTCAGGGCACACAAGAGAAGTGACCATCTGTTTCTCTCTCCCATTCTCTCCCCCTTCTCTCATTCTTCCTCTCCTGCAGCCAGTGTCATGATTGGTTTCAGCATTGGCCCAGGCACTGAGGATAGTTGGCCCAAGCTCATCAGCCTCAGGTGCTAAAAACAGTTTGGTTGATTGGAGCATTGGACCCAGATGGGGTTGACAGGTGGATTCCAGTGGGGTTCATCATGCAGGAGTCTGTCTTACTATCTCCCCTCCTCTCACTTAAAAAAAAAAAAAAGATGTTAGGCCCTTATCTGAGCTGTTGTTTGAAAATATCAGTTCCCATTTAGTTGGCTGTCTGTTTATTTTGATATTAGTTTCTCTTGCTGAGCAAAACCTTTTTATTCTGATGTAGTCCCATTCATTTATCTTTGCCTTCACTTCTCTTGCCATTGGAGTCAAGTTCATAAAATGTTCTTTAAAACCCAGGTCCATGAGTTTAGTACCTATGTCTTCTTCTATGTACTTTATTGTTTCAGGTCTTATATTTAGGTCTTTGATCCATTTTGATTTAATTTTAGTACACGGGGACAGGCTGTAGTCGAGTTTCATTATTTTGCATGTGGCTTTCCAGTTTTCCCAACACCATTTGTTGAAGAGGCTTTCTTTTCTCCATTTTGTGTTGTTGGCCCCTTTATCAAAGATTATTTGACCATATATATGTGGCTTTATTTCTGGGCTTTCTATTCTGTTCCATTGGTCTGAGTGTCTATTTTTCTGCCAATACCATGCAGTTTTGATTATTGTGGCCCTATAATATAGTTTAAAGTCAGGTATTGTAATGCCCCCAGCTTCATTCTTTTTCCTTAGGATTGCTTTGGCTATTCGGGGTTTTTTATAGTTCCATATAAATCTTATGATTTTTTGTTCCATTTCTTTAAAAAATGTCATAGGAATTTTGATGGGAATTGCATTAAATTTATATATTACTTTGGATAATATGGCCATTTTAATTATATTTATTCTTCCTATCCAAGAACAAGGAATATTTTTTCATCTCATTGTGTCTTTTTCTATTTCTCTTAGCAATGCCTTGTAGTTTTCTTTATATAGGTTCTTTACATTCTTTGTTATGTTTATATCCAAAATTTACAAAGAACTCATAAAACTCAACAACAAACAAACAAACAATCCAATAAAAAAATGGGAAGAGGACATGAACAGACACTTCTCCCAGGAAGAAATACAAATGGCCAACAGATATATGAAAAGATGCTCATCTTCATTAGTTATTAGAGAAATGCAAATCAAAACTACAATGAGATATCACCTCACCCCTGTTAGATTAGCTATTATCAACAAGACGGGTAATAGCAAATGTTGGAGAGGCTGCGGAGAAAAGGGAACTCTCATCCACTGTTGGTGGGACTGTAAAGTAGTACAACCATTATGGAGGAAAGTATGGTGGTTCCTCAAAAAACTGCAAATAGAACTACCTTATGACCCAGCAATCCCTCTACTGGGTATATACCCCAAAACCTCAGCATCATGGATACGTAAAGACACATGTAGCCCCATGTTCATTGCAGCACTGTTCACAGTGGCCAAGACATGGAAACAACCAAAACGCCCTTCAATAGAAGACTGGATAAAGAAGATGTGGCACATATACACTATGGAATACTACTCAGCCATAAGAAATGATGACATCAGATCATTTACAGCAAAATGGTGGGATCTTGATAACATTATACGGAGTGAAATAAGTAAATCAGAAAAAAACAAGAACTACATGATTCCATACATTGGTGGAACATAAAAATGAGACTAAGAGACATGGACAAGAGTGTGGTGGTTACCAGGGGTGGGGGGAGGGAGGATGCAGGAGGGAGGGAGGGAGAGAGGGGGAGGGGGAGGGGCACAGAGAAAACTAGATAGAGGGTGACGGAGGATAATCTGACTCTGGGCGAGGGGTATGCAACATAATTTAATGACAAGATAACCTAGACATGTTTTCTTTGAATATATGTACCCTGAATTATTAATGTCATCCCATTAACATTAATAAAAATTTATATAAAAAAAGGTGTTTCAGTGAATTTTAGCAATACTCACGAAAGTTTGATTAATAAAGGAACTTCATCCATTCATCTATTTCTTCAATAAATATACATGCTGCAAGTCACTGGCCAACCCTAGAGCTGAAGCAAACAAGGAGCCAGTCTCAAGATTCTTATCAGATTGAATTCTTTGATAATCACAATAAAAACAAATGAGGTTACATGTAATAGTTTGTATTCATCTGTGGAGGCTGCCATAACAAAATACCATAGGCTGGGTTGTGGAGACTAGAAGTATAGGAGCAATGGTTAGTGTTTGATGAGATCTCTCCATTGGGTTGCAGATGGTCATCTTCTCACTATATGTTCACATTACCTTCCCTACATGCTTCTTTCCCAGGAGGTGGAGAGAGAAAGCATGAGAGAGCCCATGAGTGCATTCTGGTGTCTCTTTTTGTAAGAACACTAATACTATTGAATCAATGCTCTACTCTTATGAGCTTCATTTAACTTTACTTCCTTACTATAAATATGGACTCTAAATATGGCCACACTTGGAAATTGGACTTCAACATATGAATTTTGGGAGCAAACCAACATCCAGTCCATTAGAGATATTTCACCTTGGGGAAGATAAGAACATCAGAAAACATGCTCACTTATTTGTACAGTATATATTTACTGAGTACCTCATATTTACTAGGCCTTATGCTAAATATTAGTAATAACAGCAGTTTTCCAGGAAAAACTAGTAATGTCATGAACCAAAAGACATAATAAATTGCAATACAATTCAAATGATATAATAAAAACATCTTAAAGCACTCTGAAAACACAAAGGAGAAAATAACTAGAGCTGTCAATAGGAGCTGGGAAAAAAATAACAGAAAAGTAATATTTAGTTAGGTTTTAAAAGTTGATTAGAAATGTGCAATGCAGAGAGAAAAATGTCATGTACAGTAGCAATGAGATGTGGCTCCTCAGGTGATGTCTTGCATTTGCTTTCTCACTTCTGAGTGACTATTTTTTTAAAACTACTTTCTGAGTGGTACCTTTATAAATTGAAGCTCTGCCCACTCTGTCCTCATCTCCTTCTCACCAAAAGCCTCAGAGAAATAGCATGGAAAGTAGGAGGAATCCAGCTATTCTTCTTGTCCTTCAAAGTTGGTGTCGCCTGTAGTGCAGGGGAACTTTTTGGCTGAGAGAGCAATGAACGCCACATATTTTAAAATGTAATTCCATGAGAGCCATACAATGATCTGTGTATCTGTGTACATTACATATTATCCAATAAAAATTTGGTGTTGTCCCAGAGGACAGTTGTGAGTGGCTCCAGCCACCTGCAACCATGAACATGAGTGGTAGGAAATGAATGGACTGTAATACAGGAGGATGTTTCATATTTTTAACAGTATTATTTTTTTATTAAAGATTTGTCGGCCAGATGCAGCCATCAAAAGAGCCATATCTGGCTCACGAGCCATTAGGTTCCTGACCCCTGCTGTAGTGGCACCAAGAAAACCATTCCAGTCTCACTCCACTAGATATTAGTCTCATGATAATATATCTTACACAGTGGTTAGTTTCTAAAGTCAACTTAGAGGCTAAGTGTGCATATGATCATAAAATTATAACACCAGCCATATGACTTATGTATACAGTCAGTCCCCAAGTTATAAACATCTGACTTACATACAACTCATACTTATGAATGGAATGCCATTAGGGATACTATTAATCAATTGCAGTTGGACATCATTAAAAATGATATAATACAGTTACTTGACTCCCATGGCAAAGAACTGATCAATGAAGACCTTATGGAACTAGATCAGCAGATTAGAGCATTAGAGAAGAAAGCAGGGACCTAGAAACTCCAGAACTGAAAAAAGTTTTCTACAAAAGAGTTAGCTGATGTTTTTTTTTTTCTCATTGAAGCAGAAATGGCAAAGTTAGAGGAGCAAGATTCTGATACAGAGAGATTCACTGAAGTTTACCATCCAGTTACCAAAGGCCTAAGATGCTACAGGGACATTTATGATAAAAAACAGAAAAGCTCTATACAAACCTCCCTTGATGCCTACTTCAAGAAACTGACTCCAGCAGCAGAACCAAACCCTGACAACCTAACACCAGTCCCAGCCTCTCCAACAAGTCCATCATCTGCTGCATCATACGAGATTGTTTAAGATGGTATTTGAAAATGTTTATTTATATGCACAGAAAGGTAAAACTAAAAATATATACTATGTTAAGACAATCATCTGTATAAATTTCATTTAATAGGTAAATATAGCTGTTTTAACTTACATACAAATTCAACCTAGGAACAAACCTACAGAACCTATTTCATTCATAACCTGGGGACTGCTTCCATATCAACCAGCATTGTCCTGTATTTGCATAACATTTAAAACAGAGAATATCTAGATTTAACTAGTTTAATCAGATTATTTTTATTACTACTTATTAAAGTATGCATATAAACTATAAACATAATCTCTAAGATTCAGGTTTGCAGTAGTTTCACAAAATGCACTAAGGCACATTATTAAGTATTATTTAGTCACTGTCAACTGACAAAGATGATAACCACAGCATCTAAATATTAAAGAAATGAGGAACAAGAGATAAAAATCTAAGAATCAAACTTAGCTGCTAAGCACCAGGCAATATCTTTAGTGTCTTACCAGGCAACATCTCATGGAATCCTCAAAATAATGTCATGAGGTAGAAAATGTATTATTTCTATTTTACATATGAGACTTAGAAAAGTAGCTAATTTCCCAAGCTCACACAATAGATGGCAACACTGGAAGCTCCTGGTCTTTGTATGCTACAATATGCAGTCAAGGGAAAAAGGAAGAGATACTAATCAGTAAGGTAGAGAAAGAATTTGATTAAAGCAAAATTTTGCCTGTGATAAAATGATTACTTCATTTTCATTTTCTGCAGATTTTTCTTCTAATGTGTCAAATGGTGTCAGAAGACAAAATTCTAATAATTACTAGTAGACCAAATTTTAAAAATACTATGTGACATGTCTGTGGTCTATTTAGAAAAAAAGAATAAAAGTCTAAAACCAAAAGAGAAAAAGATAATTTTACATATTTTTACATATTATTAAGAATCAGCCTTTTATTTCCCCTTGTGAATAGCGTCCCAAAGACCTACAGTGTCTACTGTGTTAAGTGTTGGTTCAAGAGATTGAGGGCACTGATGGGAATCGAGTTCATGGTTATTTCCTTCCCCTTGCAACCTGGCATCACTATATGTCTGTTTTGTTGATTCAGAAGAGCACTTGAGATGCTTTACAGTTGATTTTGACAAGTGCTACAATTTGATAGGGAACGATAATTCTCGCTGAGATGATTTTCAAAGTACAGAAATTATGTTTTTGAGTAGATAGTACCTTTCTTTATGATCAGACTTTTCATTTAATATACAGCATACTTAAACTTGATAATCACATTTCCCTTTTGCTGAAAAAAGTGACAAATGTCTTTTATCTCATATATAAAAGCATCACACATTAAATCTTCCTGATTCTGATTGTTTTCTTTGTTGCAGATAAAGCACGTCTGCCAAATTTGAAGATATCAGATTTGTAAAATGTTATATGAATATGGAGTGGGATTATTAATTAAATGAAAGCCTTCTGGTCATGTGACTAAGCTGATTGATGAGTTCCTGGGATGTACATTTTCTACATGCCTCTAAATCCATGAAACTGAGAATTAATCAGCAGTGCCATAAAGACTACAGACTTATTATTGATAGAATAATCATTTTTAAGAATTAAAATATATGGGTGTAATTTTAATTTATATTTTAAAGTATTCTTTTATTACATCAATCTTCCCATTAGTTTAATTATAAGAGAATATTTTAATATTTAATGGTTGAGATAATTCTTGATAAAGAATTATCATTGCTTTGCTTTGTTATAACTGATGCTATGACAAAAGTTAACAAATTTTTAAATACAATCAAGTTGAAAGCTTATCTAATGCCAGCTCATGATTATAACTTGGTATAAAGAAAAACAAATAGTTCATTCTTTGGCATCTCAGTCTTGTTTACAAAGTTCATCTCAACATAATGTCCTTGGTATTTAAAGCCTTTATAATAATGTGATAAAATTATAACCTGATCCACGTCTCCATGTGAGAAAATTATTTTAAGATATCTAATTCATCTTTGTATAATTTTGTACATTATATAAAAAATGGAAATTCATAATTAATATGAGATGAGAGTTACAGTGAACACACTCTATGCTCCTGCTCAACACTGGTGTCTACTTGAAATAGACAAACATCACCTTAGAATTCTCATCCTGCTACTGAGTTCTGTTGTCAGTGTGGTTTATCCTGATTGCCTAATTAGCAACCTAAATTCTAGAGCTAACAAATAATTCTTACTACAGTTTCTAATGTGCATTTCCTCAGTCCAATGTTCATAATTAAATAATTATTGCTCTTCTTATACGAATTAGAAAAAAAAGCCTTCAGTTTGTACCTTTATTCTATGAATTTCCAATTGAAGAATGCTGAGAGATGTCTTCATTTATCTAAGCCACAGATTCCAAATCAACATACTGAGTGTTTACAAATGGAACCATTAAGAAGATAAAATAGAATAATTAATGTAAAACTTTAACAAGGTGTCTCGTACATAAGAATTTCACAAAAAACTGATTAACTGTGTTTAACATCTTTTTTTATCACTTTCTTGTCATTACTCCATACTTAGTTTATTATAATAAAAATAATATCCTAATGCTTCATTCTTTTATTTTCCAACCACATCAGTTCTCTTATACAACATTATTTATTATAAAATACTGCTTTCATTTTATAAATACCATTTTAAAAATAGGTTATATCTCATAAATAAAATCCCAGAATTCAAAGCTTCCTATTACTAGGCTCCCCAACATTTATAGTCTACTCTTTTTGTTATTCTACTATATTAGCCAGTTCTCTATTCTAACTGAATTATATTTCGATGATCAATTTTATTTCACATTTTTACACTTGTGCATACTTTCACTTGTGGAAAGGTAAATACAATAAGCACATGATAGAACCTTTTGTCACATAATAAAATTTTAGCCAGTTCATGGACTTATTCTGAATACATATACTGTTAAGTTTTAAATATCTGGACAAGTAGAGATAAGAACTATCAGAATTAATTTAATCTGTCACTAACTGTGACTTGTACTTACAACCTATTTAATTTCTACCCATGTGGTGTTTATATATAGGCATGTATTTCTGGAGAAAAAAGGAGTATGTTTTCTTATCTTGTTTAAGAGCAGTTAACTTCATATTACTTTTTAAATGATGATTGACAACAGTTTATCTTCTCTAAATTAGCATTATTTCTTTAATGTTAAAAAATATTGATATAGAGGCTATAGAAAGTGGCTCTATATAGACTAATCAAAAACTGCATTCCCCAAAATTAATACGTACTTAAACCAGTCCATATTTTAGCTTATTTTATTGTGATCTGCCCTTTTGATTTAAAAAATAAAAAAAGGAGTGAGGTAGAGAGAGAAAGATGGTTAACCCCTTCCACATTGCTGTCCAACACAGAAATGCATCTTACAAAATATTTCACCCAAATCAGAGAGAAGACAAGAAAATGACATTAGATAGAATAAAATAATCCTTTCTTTCTTTCTTTCTTTCTTTCTTTCTTTCTTTCTTTCTTTCTCTTTCTTTCTTTCTTTCTTTCTCTTTCTTTCTTTCTTTCTTTCTTTTTATTTCTTTATTTCTGCTTTAATAGCTTTTTTGAGATATAATTAACATAAACTTCATCTTAAATGTACAACTCAATAAATGTTAATAAATTTATAATCATTAATTATAACCACAATCTTATTTTAGAATACTTCCATTGTTCAAAACATATCTTCACATAACCAATTTCAATCAATACCTCTCAATAAACCTATTCCCAGTAAACCACTAATCTGCATGTTGTAACTATACCTTTTCTAGAAAATGTTGTTTAAATGTAATAATACAGTCACTTAATTCTGACTTTTTCTAAACTTAGCACAATCTTACTAAAGATCACCTAATTGGTTGAGTAGTATGTCATTGTATGGAGATATATATGTACACACACACACACACATACACACACACACACACACACACACACACACACATACAATAAATAAACTTGTTTGGCCATTCATCTGATGTTTATTCAAATTGTCTCCAGTTTATAAAAATAATGTTTCTAAGCATAAATAGACCTGGAGATTATTTTGCTAAATGAAATAAGCCAGTCAGAGAAAGAAAAATACCACATGATTTAACTTATTTGTGGAATCTAATGAACAAAATAAACAAGCAAAATACAGACAGACTCACAGCTACAGAGAACAGAATGCCAGCTGTCCTATCAAAACCTCAGACACAGACAAACAGTATGGTGACTACCAGCGGGAAAGGGAGTGTGAGGAATGAAGAAGATGGTAGAGGGGAACAATGAATGGTGATATAAAGGCACTTGAGAGGAGTGATGTCAGAGAAATGGTGCCATAAGGAGTGATACTGATAAATCTGCCCCCAAATTCAACAAGATCTTCAACCAGAGACAGAAAAAACTATCCGTGGAGCCTCCAGAAGTTCCACACTAAACGCGAAGGTATGATCAAATGAAAAATTGACTAAATATATAATCAACCCCGAAGGAAATAGGAACACTCTGCCTTCCTCACTAACCTAAATAAGGGTTGCTTTCACTGGGAACTGAGAGTATAGGAACTAAGGCGGGCACAGGGTGTGAATAGAACCAGCCTGCGGCACAAACGTCCAAACCAAGCTGTGGCACGGACATCCAAGCCGAGGAAAAACTGTACTTGTGGCAACCCAGTCAACACAAGCTAACAGTCATGCCAAATCCAGACAAAGAAAGGCACTTGGGACAGCCATCCGCCCCGATCTCCTGGTCAGTGCATGCAGATAGTGGGTGAGAGATTCCCCCGGGAGTGGGTACCCGTGTTCCCAGACAGAGGGGCAGAGTCAGAGACCTTTCTTTGGGTTAAAATCAGAGTCTTGAGGCCACCCCTGTGCCCCAAAAAGCAGGGCACAGGGAGTGAGTGGGAGCAAAATTCCCTACACTCAAACTTTTCCATGAGGGCGGGGCGCCTCACCGGGAGTGAGAGGCAGCTGGCCAGATATCCTGGTCAGCGAGTGCAGATAGTGGGCGAGAGAATCCCCTGGGAGTGGGCACCCATGTTCCCGGACAGAGGGGCAGAGTCAGAGGTCTTTGTGTGGGCTGAAGCTCTGCCTGATTATGCTAGGGGCTCTGACTGATTGAGCCTTACCCAGAGCCCTGTGCTGAGTGAGAATAGAGTGGGGATTTGTCAGCTCTTTGAGCCTCTTACTCTCCAGGCAGAGGCAGCAGCAACCCCATAGCTGGATCATCAGGCTACTAATTCAGGAAGGAAAAACTAGGAGAGAGGCTCCGGGAAAAGGGACTCTCTCATTGGCGGAGCCTGCAAATGCCAATGAGCCTCGACTGCCAACGAGACTGAAGCCCAATATATGACATTGCCATAGAGACTTATCAACTGCAAACCTCTACCTAAGCGTGCCACAGGGGCAGAACCCAGGGTACAGAGTCACCGATCAGGAAGAGGGAGAGAAAAGAAAAAGCAAGAAGATAACCTCTCAAAATCAAGAATAATCCACAGACTTTATAACCTATCCCATTTTATTATATTTGTTTGTTTGTTTGTTTCTCTTATCTTTTTGTCTTGATTATTTTCTTCCTCTTCCAATTTGGTCGTTTAATTCTCTGCCGGTCTTACTATCTCCTCTCCTTGAACTACATTACCCATAAGTGTTACATCTCCCACTATCTTTTCTTTCTTCTTTCTTTCTCTCTATGAGGGTTGCACTCCAAAACCCTTAACTCTCTCTAACTCTCTCCTTTTATTGTTTTTTTCTTCTTTTTGTGTTTTCCTCTTTCTTTTTTTTTTCTCCCTCTATATTAGTTTCTTCTTTTCTCCTTTACTTTTCCTCTCATTCAATCCTCAATCACAAATTATTTTATCTTGGACTCCAATTTTTCTTTGTGGCGCTTTGGGGGTTTTTTACTTCACTTTTTTAACTCACTAGCAGTGCTCCCAACTCTGGCTCTCCATTTTATCTAGTTCTTGCTCCACTAAATACAATAGTAATTTTTTAATTTTTTCCCCTTTTTCCTGTTTCCCTCTTATTCCTCTCATTATATCTCTTAGTCAACCATCACCTAAAAGCAAATCATTTTATTCTTGACCCAAATTTTTTTCTTTTTTGCATTTTGTGGGTCCATACCCCCTTTTTTGCCCCTTTATCACTTCTCCCCAACTCAGGCCATCCATTATAAGTAGTTTTCTTGTTCTATTTAGCACAATATAATTCACAGTTCACCTGAAGATTTTTTCAAGAAGGAGGGGAGAGGAGAGGAGAGGAGAGGAGAGGAGAGGAGAGGAGAGGAGAGGAGAGGAGAGGAAAAAAAAGGGTGGGGGATAATAATTTTTTTTATTTTTTTTAACTTTTATTTTTTATTAATTCTCATTAATACTATCAACAAAACCACCCTCAGATGCCATTAAGTAAAAGGAAATCGAATATCATGGATACAAAAGAAAGAGAGGTAGCACAGATAGATGAGGAAAAATCTATAAATAAAAAGTTTAATATATTGGAAACCTTGGAGCTAAATGATGGAGAATTTAAAATAGAAATCCTAAAAATACTCAGAGATATACAAAAAAACACAGAAAGTCAATTTAGGGAGCTCAGAAAACAACTCAATGAACACAAAGAATGTATTACCAAGCAAATTGAAACTATAAAAACAAATTAAACAGAGATGAAACACTCAATTCACGAGCTGAAAAATGAGGTAACAAGCTTAGCTAATAGAACAGGCCAGATAGAAGGTAGGATTAGTGAAATAGAAGACAAGCAAATTGAGGCAGAACAGAGAGAAGAAGAGACTAAAAAATTTTAAAAAATGAGATAGACCTACAGGAATTGTCTGACTCCATCAAAAAGAATAACATAAGAATAATAGGTATATCAGAGGGAGAAGAGAAAGAAAATGGAATGGAGAACATATTCAAACAAATAATAGATGAGAACTTCCCAAGCCTGTGGAAAGAACTAAAGCCTCAAGTTCAAGAAGCAAACAGAACTCCAAGTTTTCTTAACCCCAACAAACCTACTCCAAGGCACATCATAATGAAATTGGCACAAACCAACAGCAAAGAAAAAATTCTCAAGGCAGCCAGGGAAAAGAATACAACATATAAAGGAAGGCCCATTAGATTATCCTCAGATTTCTCAGCAGAAACTCTACAAGCTAGAAGAGAGTGGACCCAATATTTAATGTCCTGAAAGAGAGGAACTTTCAGCCAAGAATACTATAACCATTAAAGCTATCCTTCAAATGCAAAGAAGAAATAAAAACATTCACAGATACAGAAAATCATCAGAAAATCCCCACTCCAGGAATTACTAAAGGGGGTTTTCCAACCAGATAAAAAGAACAAAACAAAACCAAACCACAAGTAAAAGCTCCACCAAGAACACAATAAAACCAAATTTAAACTGTGACAACAAGAAAAAAAGGGGAGAGGACAGAGATTAACAGTAGCAAAGGATGATGGAGTGCAAAAGTACTCACAAGATAGTGCATTACAATGAAGAGTGTAGGAACCCTTTTCATTACTTAATAGTAACCACCATTGAAAAAACCACCACAGAAGCACATGATTTAAAAAAGATAGCAACAGAGGAAAGATGTATGGAATACAACCAAACAAAAACAAAAGATAGAAAAATGAAAGAGAAGAATCAAACAAGACACAAAGCTAACAGAAAGCAATGTATAAAATGGCAATAGAAAACTCACAAGTGTCAATAATTACACTAAATGTAAATGCAATAAACTCACCAATAAAAAGGCACAGAGTAGCAGAATGGATTAAAAAGAAAATCCAACTGTATGCTGCCTAACAGAAACTCATCTAAGCAACAAGGATAAAAACAAATTCAAAGTGAAAGGCTAGAAAACAATACACCAGGCAAATAACATCCAAAAAAAAAAAAAAAAAAAAAGCAGGCGTAGCAATACTCATATCTGATAATGCTGACTACAAGACAGCGAAAGTACTTAGAGACAAAAATGGCCATTTCATAATGATTAAGGGGACATTGAATCAAGAAGACATAACACTTCTTAATATATATGCACCAAACCAAGAAGCACCAAAATATATAAGACAGCTACTTATTGACCTTAAAACAAAAACTGACAAAAATACAATCATACTTGGAGACCTCAATACACTGCTGATAGCTCTAGATTGGTCATCTAAACAGAGAATCAATAAAGATATATTAGCCTTAAACAAAACACAAGAGCACCTGGATATGATAGACATCTACAGGACATTTCATCACAAAGTGACAGAGTATACATTTTTCTCCAGTGTACATGGTTCATTCTCTAGAATTGACCATATGTTGGGCAACAAAAACAACATCAGCAAATTCAGAAAAATCAAAGTTGTACCAAGCATATTTTCTGATCATAAAGCCTTGAAACTAGAATTCAACTGCAAAAAAGAGGAAAAAAATCCCACAAAAATGTGGAAACTAAACAACATACTTTTAAAAAAATGAATGGGTCAAAGAAGAAATAAGCGCAGAGATCAAAAGATATATACAGACAAATGAAAATGACAATACGACATATCAGAATCTATGGGATGCAGCAAAAGCAATGATAAGAGGGAAGTTCATATCACTTCAGGACTATATGAACAAACAAGAGAGAGCCCAAGTGAACCACTTAACTTCACACCTTAAGAAACTGAAAAAAGAACAAAGACAACTCAAAACCAGCCGAAGAAAGCAGATAATAAAAATCAGAACAGAAATAAATGAAATAGAGAAGAGAAAAACTATAGAAAAAATTAATAGAACAAGGAACTGGTTCTTTGAAAAGATCAACAAAATTGACAAACCCTTGTCAAGACTTACTAAGGAAAAAAGAGAAAGAACTCATATAAACAAAATCCAAAATGAAAGAGGAGAAATCACCACGGACATCATAGATATATAAAGAATTATTGTAGAATACTATGAAAAACTTTATGTCACTAAATTTAACAATCTAGAAAAACTGGATAAATTTCTAGAACAATACAACCTTCCTAGACTGAGTCAAGAGGAATCAGAGAGCCTAAACAGACCAATTAGTAGGGAAGAAATAGAAAAAACTATTAAAAACCTCCTCAAAAATAAAAGTCCAGGCCCAGACAGTTATACTAGCAAACTCTATCAAACATTCAAAAAAGACTTGGTTCCTATTCTACTGAAAGTCTTCCAAAAAATTGAAGAAGAAGCAATACTTCCAAACACATTTTATGAGGCCAACATAACCCTCATACAGAAACCGGGCAAGGACAGCACAAAAAAAGAAAACTACAGACCAGTATCTCTAATGAATACAGATGCTAAAATACTAAACAAAATACTAGCAAATCAAATACAACAACATATTAAAAAAATAATACATCATGATCAAGTGGGATTTATCCCAGAATCTCAAGGATGGTTCAACATACGTAAAACGGTTAACATAATATACCATATCAACAAAACAAAGAACAAAAACCACATGATCTTATCAATAGATGCAGAAAAGGCATTTGATAAAATACAATATAATTTTATGTTTAAGACTCTCAACAAAATGGGTATAGAAGGAAAATATCTCAACATGATAAAGGCCATATATGATAAACCATCAGCTAACATTATATTAAATGGCACAAAACTGAAGGCTTTTCTCCTTAAATCAGGAACAGGACAGGGTTGTCCACTCTCTCCACTCTTATTTAATGTGGTGCTAGAGGTTCTAGCCAGAGAAATCAGACAAGACAAAGAAATAAAAGGCATCCATATCAGAATAAAAGAAGTAAAGGTATCAATTCTTGCAGAAAATATGATTCTATACATCAAAAACCCCAAAGAATATACAAAAAGACTACTAGAAACAATAAGCCAATACAATAAGGTTGCAGGATACAAAATTAACATACAAAAATCCATAGCCTTTCTATATGCCAACAATGAAACATTTGAGAACGAACTCAAAAAAATAATCCCCTTCTCAACTGCAACAACAACAACAACAAAATACCTAGGAATAAACATAACAAAGAATGTAAAGGACCAATATAACTAAAACTACAAAGCATTGTTAAGGGAAATCAAAAAAGATACAATAAGATGGAAGAATATTCCTTGCTCTTGGATAGGAAGAATAAATATAATCAAGATGGCCATATTACCCAAAGCAATATAGAAATTTAATGCAATTTCCATCAAAATTCCAATTACATTTTTAAAGAAATGGAACAAAAAAAACATCAGATTTATATGGAACTATAAAAAAAACCCGAATAGCCAAAGCAATCCTAAAGAAAAAGAATGAAGCTGGAGACATTACAATACCTGACTTCAAATTATATTATAGAGCCACGACAATCAAGACAGCATGGTATTGGCAGAAAAATAGACACTCAGACCAATGGAACAGAATAGAAAGTCCAGAAATAAAACCACATATATATGGTCAAATAATTTTTGATAAAGTGGCCAACAACTCACAAAGAAGAAAAGAAACCCTCTTCAACAAATGGTGCTGGGAAAACTGGAAAGCCACATGCAAAAGAATGAAACTCGACTACAGTTTGTCCCCTGTACTAAAATTAATTCAAAATGGATCAAAGACCTAAATATAAGACCTGAAACAATAAAGTACTTATAAGAAGACATAGGTTCTAAACTCCTGGACCTTGGTTTTAAAGAGCATTTTATGAATTTGACTCTAAAGGCAAGGGAAGTGAAGGCAAAAATAAATGAATGGGACTACATCAGACTAAGAAGTTTTTGCTCAGCAAGAGAAACTGACAACAAAATAAATAGACAGCTAACTAAATGGGAAATGATATTTTCAAACAACTGCTGAGATAAGGACCTAATATCTAAAATATACAAAGAACTCATAAAACTCAACAACAAACAAACAAACAATCCAATAAAAAAATGGGAAGAGGACATGAACAGACACTTCTCCCAGGAAGAAATACAAATGGCCAACAGATATATGAAAAGATGCTCATCTTCATTAGTTATTAGAGAAATACAAATCAAACTGCAATGAGATACCACCTCACACCTGTTAGATTAGCTATTATTAACAAGACAGGTAATAGCAAATGTTGGAGAGGCTGTGGAGAAAAAGGAACCCTCATTCACTGTTGGTTGGAATGTAAAGTAGTACAACCATTATGGAAGAAAGTATGGTAGTTCATCAAAAAACTAAAAATAGAACTACCTTAT
Organism: Saccopteryx leptura; assembly: GCF_036850995.1. NCBI lineage: Eukaryota > Metazoa > Chordata > Mammalia > Chiroptera > Emballonuridae > Saccopteryx > Saccopteryx leptura. The sequence goes on from NC_089504.1 coordinate 294,360,317, forward strand.
GACCCAGCAATCGGTATATACCCCCAAAATTCAGAAACACTGATACATAAAGACACATGCAGCCCCATGTTCATTGCAGCATTGTTCACAGTGGCCAAGACATGGAAATAACCAAAAAGCCCTTCAAGAGAAGACTGGATAAAGAAGATGTGGCACATATATACTATGGAATACTACTCAGCCTTAAGAAATGATGACATCGGATCATTTACAACAAAATGGTGGGATCTTGATAACATTATACAAAGTGAAATAAGTAAATCAGAAAAAACCAAGAACTGCATTATTCCATACATAGGTGGGACATAAAAACGAGACTAAGAGACATTGATAAGAGTGTGGTGGTTACGGGGGAAGTGGGGGGAGGGAGAGAGAGGAAAAGGGGGAGGGGCACAAAGAAAACTAGATAGAAGGTGACAGAGGACAATCTGACTTTGGCTGATGAGTATGCAACACAATTGATTGACAAGATAACCTGGACATGTTTTCTTTGAACATATATGTACCTGATTTTTTTATGTCACCCTAGTAAAATTAATAAAAATAAATAAATAAATAAATAAAATAAAAGCACTTGACTTGAGATGGTGAACAGATAATACAATGTACAGATGATGTGTAGTAGAACTGTACACCTGACACCTCTATAATTTTAACAACCAATGTCACTCCAATAAAGTTAATAAACTTTTTTAAAAAGAGAAACAGTTAGAAATACAAAAATAAATAAAAAACAAATCTATGAATAGACATTATTTTATTCCTCGGGTACGTAGCTTGCAGTGGAAGTGTAAGATCCTATGATAAGTGCATCTTTAACTTTGTAAGAAATTGTCAAACTCTTTCCCGGTTGTATACAATTTTACCTTCCCACCAACAATGTCTGAGGTTTCCAGTTTCTTTGTATCTTCAATAACACTTAATATTGTGTCTTTTTTATGACAGCTATGTTAGTGGGTATGTAACATTATCAAGTTTTAACTCTCATTTACCTATGAATAATGATGTTAAATAGCTTTTATGTATTTATTCCCTATTCATAGATCATCATCTTTGGTGTCCCTTCACATCTTTTGTCAATTTTATTGGATTCTTTGTTTTTTATTATTAAGCAAAAAATTCTTGACCCTGTCTGGGTGTCTCAGTGCAGAGAGCATTGTTCTAGCACACCAAGATTGTGGATTTGATCTCAAGTCAGAACACGTATGAGAAGCAAACAAAATCCCCTTGGGCCCGGGGCTGCTATGGATTGTGTGTTGGCACTCTGGCCTACACTTAGCCTTTAGAAATTTGTTAGCAATTTAGCTGATTTCTTCTTAACCACTTGAGGATAGCCAGCATAGTTCTCTCAGTATTTTGGCAGAGATGAAGCTCTGCATTCCCTCTCTTCCTAAAAGAGCATATTCCTCCTTGTATTACAGGCTACTCAGATTCCCTGTCATTTAGATCTCTAACGAGTTTTAAAAAGTTATACATGTACCCTGAATTATTAATGTCATCCCATTAACATTAATAAAAATTTATAAAAAAAAAAAAAAAAAAAAAAAGTTATACATTGTAGTTTATCTAGGTTTTTTTCAATGATGGGAGAAATATGTGATATTCCTTCTAGCTTACTATATCCTAGGAAGAAACAGAACTCCTAACATGTGCTTTTAGCAGAGGCTTTACGTTAGAAAATCTTGTTCCTTGGTTCAAGATCAATCAGATTCACACCACATGATTTATTTTTAACTTGTAAGATTGCAGATAAGTGACTCTAGTTTAAAAGCATGATATTTAAAGCCAAGGTCTACTGGCAGCTTTGTATCTTGGTGAGTGAGGAATGTCAACATGTGAAAATGAGACTCATACAAAGAGAGAAACAATACTGAAAGCATGGAAGATCCTAGTAAACAACTTAAATTTGTGTTAGGTGCCAGCTGATTAAAAATAGTTGTTGTTTTTTTAAATCCATGAATAATTCCTCATTGTACAAGATCAAATGCGAATATTTTGCATGGGATGCAAGAGCCATCCTTACTTGTCCTCAACAGACCATTCTAAGCTCATCTGCCTTCACATCTTTTTATGAAACTCAATGTGCAGTTTATCAAACAAGCCCTACTGGGTTGTTCTAACAGACTCCTACCTGGATTCTTTGTATTTATTCTTGCCTTTCTGCCATAGAGTCTCATAATAGAAGCCAAGAAGAGCCTTTTCAATCCTAAACTAAACTGTCACTCTTAATGGCACAATAGCTTTCCATCTCACTCAGAGTAAAAGATAAAGATTGAGCAATGTCCTATAAGGCCCTACATATGAGCCCTCTTTACTTAGTTTTCCCATTCTCCTCTTTCTTTTTCCACTTCAGCAACACTGTTTTTGTTATTTCTTTAATGTTCCAGAAACCATTCCTGCCTCACAGATTTGTGTTCATATACACATGCGCGTACACATGCGTGCTCATCATGACTGTATAGCACGCTTCCTCCTTCTGTTAGGTATCTAGTCAGGCATGACCTTATAGTCACATTTAATCCATCCAAATGCCTTACTTAAAAATACTATCATTTTCCCTTCCTGCACACAGCCTGCACTATTCTCGCCTTTTATGTTTTTCTTTTCTCCATGGCACTTCTATCACCTGACATACTGCTTTCTCCTTGTTATTATTCAACACCCCCCCCTCTATATAATAAGCTCCAGAAAGACAGAGGTGTTTTTTTTTTACCATATTATTTATATTATACATCCAGACAGTGGTGAGATTCGAATAATTTAATAACCAGTTCTCTGCCGTAATGACTGTTTTTTTTTTGTTTTTTTTTTTTTTTTTTTTTTCATTTTTCTGAAGCTGGAAACAGGGAGAGACAGTCAGACAGACTCCCGCATGCGCCCGACCGGGATCCACCCGGCACGCCCACCAAGGGCGACGCTCTGCCACCAAGGGGCGATGCTCTGCCCATCCTGGGGGTCGCCATGTTGCGACCAGAGCCACTCTAGCGCCTGGGGCAGAGGCCAAGGAGCCATCCCCAGCGCTCGGGCCATCTTTGCTCCAATGGAGCCTTGGCTGCGGGAGGGGAAGAGAGAGACAGAGAGGAAAGCGCGGCGGAGGGGTGGAGAAGCAAATGGGCGCTTCTCCTGTGTGCCCTGGCCGGGAATCGAACCCGGGTCCTCCGCACGCTAGGCCGACGCTCTACCGCTGAGCCAACCGGCCAGGGCCCGTAATGACTGTTTTAAGTATATAAAAAAGATATACCAAAAAGTAGTTTATTATTTTATGTATTTAATACTTAACTAAGAACAATAAAAGAGGTACACAAACCTAGATTGTTATAAGAATTTTAAAATATTAATGAAAAGTGTTAAATAATACCTTACGAAAACCAATAAAACCATTATTTAAGCTATTTCCATGTTGCTACTTGATTGGCATCCTCACTTGCGATTTTTTCACCTGTGGATGGAATGAACATTACTACAGGTGCTTAGAATATGCTGTTGCACAGATGAACATTAAAAAAGAGTAAGGAGGCCCTGGCCGGTTGGCTCAGCGGTAGAGCGTCGGCCTAGCGTGCAGAGGACCTGGGTTTGATTCCCGGCCAGGGCACATGGGAGAAGCGCCCATTTGCTTCTCCACCCCTCCACCGTGCCTTCCTCTCTGTCTCTCTCTTCCCCTCCCGCAGCCAAGGCTCCATTGGAGCAAGGATGGCCCGGGCGCTGGGGATGGCTCTGTGGCCTCTGCCCCAGGCGCTAGAGTGGCTCTGGTCGCAACATGGTGACGCCCAGGATGGGCAGAGCATCGCCCCCTGGTGGGCAGAGCGTCGCCCCATGGTGGGCGTGCCGGGTGGATCCCGGTCGGGCGCATGCGGGAGTCTGTCTGACTGTCTCTCCCTGTTTCCAGCTTCAGAAAAATGCAAAAAAAAAAGAGTAAGGAATGTAAATGTGTGATTTCCACATGGGGTGGTTGTCCAGGCGCCCGCCTTAGAGAGAACCCTGATTGCAAGTGCCATTTTAACAACTGGATTGCCAAACTCAACAAAAACTTAGGTATCTGTTCTACTGAACTGGTGCGAACTGGCTGAATCCCACCACTGCTTCCAGAGCACTAAGAGGTCTTAGTTTATAGTACACATGCAATTGATATTTGTCAAATTAAGCAACACTATTTCATACATTTAATCTTTTCAGCTTAACACATGTAATTCCCTCTGGATGAAATGTTTTCTCTTTGTGTGTTGGACAAGTTAGAACTCATATTTTGTGTTTCAAATTAACCATATTTTCTACCTTTCAATATAAATAGCTCTGTTTAATACAGTTTATTACTCTTTATTTTGTGAAGCCACCAGATTATGAATATAAGTTATTATAACTAGCCACCATCACACTTATTTACATAACTATCTTTCAAGAGGTTATGCCTTTTCATCTTTGTATTTCCAGCAACTCAGTACTGGGACTTAGGAATTGTTTGTCGAATTTAATGTGTGAAGGGAACTCATTATCTTTTTTCCAAAATTTGCTTTCACCGGAACCAAGATATTTTCCCAGTCAAACTAATAAGAAGTTTGAAGCCTTTCCTCTTTCTAGTCCAACCTCACATCCTGTTTGGTAGCTGTCTTGTTGATAACTGTCTCTACGTTGAGACTTCAGCAATATGTCAGTTTTGGATGCACACTTTTTCTAAGCTGTGTGTAAAAGATGATACCTAACTTTAGTCAAATCATACTTGACAGTGAAGGTTTTCTTCAGAAAAGGTATTGTGAATTATTGGGTCTTATCTGTTTCTATGTTTTCTGATTCACTAATATTTTTCTCACCCAATTTTAAAGCTGTGCTTCAGAACATTTGTAAAAGTCTTATTATATTCTCCCTGCTCCTAGATGAATATATAAATATTTAGATAAATGCCTATATAACATCCATTGAACAGCTTGAAAGGAAAACAATCTTCACTAAAAATTAAGAGTTTTACTCACATGACTAGTTCATGCCAATAGAATATGATGGAAGTATTGCATGCATCTCATTAAAGACAAAGGCTTTTTTCCTTAACCTTCAACTTTACTTTCTTCCTTCGTGCTTACTAGAAATAGAAATCTGGAGAAACCAGAGAACAATATGGCGAGTATAGCAAAGTGGCTCACTGGCTTGGGCCAACGATGGTTCTCTGAACAAAGCTGCCTATCTGCATTGAATGAACTATCATAGATGAGAAAACACACACACACACATATAAACACACACACATTTCAGTTCTATTTGAACCAGTGCATTAAGGTTTCGCTGTTATTACAGCAATTTGGCATTCACACTAATGTATCATATGAAAATGTAGTCAAAGTCCTTACAGCTTTTAAGATAAAGTCTAAATCCTTTCTATGGCGCACAAGGCCCTGTGTGTGTGGTTCCTGCTTGTCTCAAGCCTTATCTTGAGACATTCTCTTTGTCACCCAACCTGTCCTAGCCTGTAAAAGCCTTCCATCAGTGACCTACTACTGCACATCACAGTCTTTCTATGTGCATTTTTCTCTTCTTGAAAATTTCTCTCTTCCACACAATAAATTCCCCCTTGTACATCCCCACTTACCATTCACATCTTAGCTCACGTTTAACATCTTCACGAAAATGTTCTCTGACCCCACAGTCAAGGTCACATTCCTTTGTTTTATACTTTAATAGTATCCTGCTCCTGTCTTTTAGAGCTCTTATTTCTGCCATTTTGCATTTGTTTCTCTGATCATTCAACTAATGATACTCCATTAGGCTACCTGACAGCTAAGGCTATGTTTGTTTTAGCTCATCACTGTAACCCCAGACATAGCACAATATCTGGCTTTTAGGCCCTGAACAATTAGGTCAGTGGAGAAAGTATCAGCCCAGCATAAGGGTGTTTCCAGGTTCAATCTCCGGTCAGGGCCCACCTGAGAAAAGACAATCTGTTTCTCTTCCCATCCTCCTTCCTCTTCTCTCTCTCTTCCCCTCTCACAGCCAGTGGCTCAATTGGTTCAAGCCTCAGCCCCAGATGGGAGTCAGCCAGTGTATCTCAGTCAGGGTGCATGTAAGAGTCTGTCTCACTATCCCCACTCCTCCCATACATATATAAGCCAATGTACAGTAAATAAGTTAAATAAGTAAACAACATCTATTAATGTTGCCTTTTTACGTATGAAGATTTCCACTGTACATTCACAATATTTGGTCTCCATCTTCACCAGACTTTCACTCTCCAAGTTCTAATCGCTTCTCCTTAATATATATCCTTATTAAAAATGGTGCCTGTTAATAATATAGAACTTTTGGTATCCTATCAGTGACAAACAAGAAAGGTAGATATTTTTTTCAAAATTAATATACAACATGAAAATCCTAAGACAACCGTGGCAAAGTAACTGAGAAAAAAAAGCCCTAGTTGTCACATATCCATCATACACACTTTAGTGGCAACATATAAAAGATTGACCTCTCTTATTTACGTGTAAATACAGATTTTGTCAATCCCTTGATATTATGAAGTTACTAGGCATAAGCACTAATTTAACTACTGAAATAACCAGTTATGAGATTGTAAAACTATTTTTTTCTAGAAAATATACTTAAAAATATAAAAGCCAGTCCCAATACACATTGACTTTGCCATCTTAGAAATCTAAGAAGTACGCAGTTTAATGTGTCTAGTCTTTTTTAGACGTTTATTGCATATTGTTCTTATCTAAACAGTGAAGGAAAGGCAAGTAAAGCAATACGTGCACAGTTAAGAAGGTTCGTCTGTAAGCTACTAATAAAACTTATTTCACAATATATTTATATCCTCATGCTTTAAAACCTTCAGTGTCTCTCTTTTAAAAATAATTTTAACATGTCATTATATATTTTTAACTAATAAATCAGTTAGCTCTAAAAGGCATGAAGAAAAATATCAACATGCAATTTTTAGTAGTTTTTATTCAATATTGCCTTTATTGTTGGAAATATATATATATATATGTATGTTGGTCAAATAAGTTTGTAAATTGATATATATATGTTTGCTTGCTTATAGTTTACATTGTGTGTGGGGGACAGGCTGTAAGCAGGCCGGGTCATTGTAGCCTGAGGCTGAGTTTTAAGACTAAGCTTTTCCCCACACCCTTGACTGTTGCATGACGTGGGCTGGTGCACTCTCATGAGGAATCCCGTTATGCCTCAGATAAGTGACTTTATATCAGAGACTTCCTTGTTTGTATATTGAATTAAAGGTTTGGATTTCTACACTATAAAGTGGGGCAGACCAGGAGCTTGCTCTCTCAGTTCCTGAGATTAGCATTAGAAGAGAGAGCAGAGAGGAGAGCAAAGAAAGGCCACGTGGAGGAGGCCAGGAGAAGCAGCCAAGATGGTGGAGTGTTGAAGGCGAAGCCAGTATGTGCAGAGTTTGTGCAGAGAGAAGAAGATGGGGAACAGAGGTTGTTGGGCAGATAAAATATATTATGCTCACTTTGTTAAAGATGGCGCTGCCCACATGGAAGCCCGTCGCCCAGGTGATGGTATTGGTTGCCCTTCTTGCTTGGGATAAGCATGATTGTATTAATGTGTGTTGGGGGAGGGCTTGTGGGCAGGCAGGATCCGTGTAGCCTGGGGCTTCGTGTTGGGCCTAAGCCTTTTCCACCCTTTTTGATATGGGATGGTGCACTCTCATGAGGAATCCCATTATGCCTCAGATAAGTGACTTTGTATCAGAGACTTCCTTGTTTGTATACTGGATTTAAGGTTTTGGTTTCTACACTATAAAGTGGGGCAGACGGGGAGCTTGCTCTCTCTCAGTTCCTGAGATTAGCATTAGAGGAGAGAGCAGAGAAAGGAGAGCAGAGAAAGGCCACATGGAGGAGGCCAGGAGAAGGAGCCAAGATGTCAGAATGCTAAAGAAGAAGCCAGTTTAAGCAGAGAGAGGAGATGGGAAACAGAGGTAAATAAGGCTGGTGAGCTAGAAAACTTTGATTCTAGGAAACTCGGAGAAGTTAGTGGCTTTGGGAACCCTCAATGGAAAGGCAAGTGTCTTCCACTGTGTGTATTGCTTGCCCGCTGGGTGCAAGCTAGGATTAAAGCTAATAGCCCATCAGTTATTGGCTCCATTGTTTCATTACTATCTGTTCGAATCTAATGCGAACCTGCATGGGCCAGGCGGCTGTGATGGTGGCCATGGTTACTGGCTTTACAGAGGTGAATAAGGCTAGTGAGCTAGAAACCTTTGATTCTAGGAAACTCGAATAAGTCAGTAGCTTTGTGAGTGCTGAATGAGTGGCTTTTGGAGCCCACTGTGTGTATTTCTTGCCCACTGGGTGCAAGCTAGGATTAAAGGTAATGGCCCACCAGTTCTTGGCTCCATTGTTTCATTACCATCTGTCCATCTGTCCAAATCTAATGTGAACCTGCAAGTGCCAGGCGGCTGTGATGGTGGCCGCAGCTACTGACTTTACAATGTACCAACATTTCTTTAGGTAAATGTCAATCATTGGGTTTTTTGTTTGTTTTTATTCCACTTACAATTAAAATAAAATTTATCACAGTACTTGACATTTGAAGACTAAATCAGGAGAAATATTCTAAGATCTGATTTATATCCCAAGATTGTTGCCTTCTGTGATGCCAGAAATGGTAATTTTTTTAGTTTGAGCTCAGAGGTATTTGCCTGTGGCTAGTATGAGAAAAAATATATACACAGCCCTTTTTATTTTATTTTTTCTTTTTAGAGAGAGGCAGGGAGAAACAGATAGAGTTGTTAGAGCATTGAACCATTCCTGTATGTGCCCTGACTGGGGATGGAACTGGTTATCTCTGTAGTTCAGGACATTGCTCCAATCAACCAAGCTATCAGGCCGTGGCTTAATTTTTTTTAACTGATTAATTTTTAGAGTGACAGAGAAAATAAAGAAAAAGAAGGGAATCATTTATTGGTTGCTTCTTGTGTATGCCTTAACCTGGAATTGAACCCTCAATCTTGTTGTTCTGAGATGATGCTATAATCAGCTGAACTAACTGACCAGCACCTATAAACAGCCATTTTTAAAATGTGACAGATGTGCAAAATTTTTATACATTTTTCTTATATTTGTGTGTGTCTTTTAAGTATTTTTTTTTATAAAAGTCACTAGAATTTGTGAAAAGCATCTTCTTTTTCAGTTTTTCAGTAATAAACATCAGTGGGGATCTGGTAACACTGTTCTGTAAAGATTTTATTTTAAAACTCTTATTGAGAAAGAAGACCCCCCTTGAAATAAGATGCTTCAAGGATATTTTATAATTTTAGCCAAGCTTTCAGAGAAAGCTTATAAATATGATTTTTTTGTGTAATTCACAATATCTCAAGATGGTTGATCATATTCCTGCTTAGGAAGGGCTGTTATATTGTAAATGAAGAGGTTTTTATACTTACAAGGTTTTGAATAGAAGGAGGAAGGTGACTTGGACCCCCTCCCTTCTCTACACCCAGGTGAAAGGAGGTAAAACAGCCAGGAATGTAGGAGGGAAGGGAGATTTGAGTAGCCCTTTCCTCTCCCCTTTCTTTCTCCTTAATGTGTGATTTACAAATGATGATCCTCTGGCATCCTGTAAGCCCTCTCCCATCCTGAAATCATGTAATTAACAACAAAGCAATTGTGTGACCCATGAATGTAAACTTATGTTCTGTAAAGGGAATATAAAATGTAAGAAATCTAATTTCAAGGAGCTCATGTCTTTGGAGCTATAATCTCGTGTGCTCTGCCAGCTTAATAAATTCTCTTCTGTTGGAATCCATGGGAGTCTGAAAAGACCAGAGTAACAGGCTTTATTGAAAGAAAAAAAGGAACCCTGCCAGGCACTTCTCCAGGGAGAAGAGCACCAATTACAGATTATGAGGTGAATTTTATAGGATTTGGGAGATCCTGAAGGGGTACTGAGTCAAAAGTTCTGGAATGTTCCCTTTTACAGTTTTACGGTTTCAGCTTTCTGGAATGCTCCTCCTTGGGCAGTTGATCATCTTTCTGGAACTTTTCTGCCTCAGGAGCGATTATCCAGTAAGTAAGGGTGAGGTCAGGCAGCCAGGTGGAACAACAAAAGGGAAGTTGGAGTTTCATATATCTATCATTTCTCAACTCTGTGGTTACATATAAAAGAAAAGCAGTTATTAATTTTATAATATACAGTGAGGGGTGATGAGGAGAAAGAGGAGAAAGAATTGGAAAATTATTGCTTCTTCTGGAGAGAACTCAAGAAAAGAACCTTGCTAAGCCAAGTCCCTCATCCAGTTAAGGAGGTTGTCAATTTCTGTGCTGTGAGGTCTGAACCAGGTGATGTCTTCAAAAACCTGAGTGAGGAAGTAAAAAAAAAAAAATTGTGAGGTAATAATTGTGAATTGCTTGCTGCACATGCCAAGTGGACAGAGTGACATGGTGATACATGGTCTGCTGGATGAGCCTCATAAGACGTGCTGGTCTGGTTCCTCTCAAATGGGAAGACATGTGGAGATTTTTAGAGACAGGGAACCTATTGGTGTAAGTTTTAGAAGGATTGAGTATGTGTGGTTTAAAAGGAAGGGGCTTTGGAGAACATTCAGGAGGAAACTTATCAGACTGAGGGGCGGCTTCTTCCTGCTGTCATCCCTACTTATTTGATATTTCCCTTGTGAAGTTCTCCTTGGGGTATTGGGGAGTAGGAGTGTAGGAGCATTTGATGTAGGTAATCCTAGAGATTTCTCTCATCTGGGCCTGTAGGAACCTGATAAAGAAGGGGGCAAATATTTGGAGATCAGGAATGCAGAGATAAGGAGGGTTGTATAGCGGGGGGTGAAACTTCTTCCATGGTAAAGTTAGAGATATTCTTTCCTGGCAGCCCTGGAGAGAGCAGTTAGCTTGAGCTAAAAAAAAAAAATGTTTCATGTCCGTTTGTAGGCTCTTCTTCAGCCAAGAAGACCCAGAGATCTTGTCCCCTTACTATATGAAGGGTAAAAAGACTGAGAAGCATTAAGAGGTGAATGCTATTTATTCTCCTAGTTCTTCAGGGATATGGGAGAGCTTTAGGGTTAGGGGACCTGTAGGAGTTGAAAGATAGGATTTAGGAGGTGTGTTGATATATGGTTTCATATTTTTCTGTTTCACAAGAGCAGATTTCAGGGTTGGTGTGTAGGGTTAGGTAGGTTTTTCCAATTTTCTGATTGGCGAAGGTCTGCATGTGGTTCTGTAAGAAACTAGTGAACAAACATAAGAGGCAGGGTCCAAAAGTTAGAAAAATAAATAGGAGAGTGAGTGGACCAATGAAAGGCAATAGTCAAGACACCCAGTTTGTGTGAAACCACTGATTCCATGTTTACGAATTTGCTGGGCTTGAGAGAGAGAGAGAGAGAGAGAGAGAGTAGGAATAAGACAGGGAAGTGGCCAGTCCCCCTACCCCTAGACCTACTTCTGTAGAGATTCCTAAAGCAACAAGAAGAAGGATTACCTGTACAGCTCGTTTGGTCCTTACATTGATTGGTAGTGTACTAGGAACTGGAAGAGGCTCATGGGGTGGGATTAGGTTGATATTTGGGGTGAGATAGACTAGGGTACAGGTTTCTGTCCAGTTATTAGGGAGACACATATAGGTGTTAGAAAGCCCCTGATTGGGTGAGGCAGGTTGAGAGGTGAATAGAGAATAGAAGGACAAGGGGTTCGTTTTGTTTCTCTGTTTCTGAGCTCCAGATGGTCAGGGTGGAGGAAAGAGTGGCCCTTAGCAGCAGTGGGAGTTGTCAGGATCACGGTGTGTGGACCTGTCCACATGAAAGTCGGTCCTTGGGTAAGTGAGGTACTGCTGGAAGCACCACTTGGACAGTCTTTGAACAGTTTGATGAGTAACCTGTAAATCCTGCAAGTACTTAGGGAAAGGGTAGTTATATTTCTACACTTTGCAGTTAGAGTTTAAGGACTAGTGACCACTGCTTCTAGCTGGAGTTACCAGCAGGTCCCAGCCTACAATAGGCATGGGGCACTGAGACAAGAGGAATAAAGGAGATACTATACATTAAATAAAGTAACAAAATCAGACTGTCAATACTCACAGTAGAGATCTTTGAGGGATAAATAAAACTCAAATATTCAGGCAAGGCATAGTAGATGGCCCTTGTGTTTACAAGAAATGAGATTAGTTTATCTGCTACTTGGAAGAAATACCTTAGGCTTGTGAATGATGTCCTTAGCCTTCAGGGGCAATTCCCAGCATGCTGGGCAAGGTCAGGTCACAGGTAGCTGGAGCAGGGCTAGAAGAGACTAAACCCTTTCTCCATAGAGCAAGGGGGCAGCTTACCTTCTCATGTCCCTCTTTCCACAGCAATGATGTATCCCTTGATGCAGCTGGGAAGCCTGGCAGGCTTCAGTTCAATGACCTTTCTTTCTACTCTGGAGCAGGGCCCTGATGGAATCCTATGAAACCCTTTAGGGCGCTGGAGCCTTTAAGCACCTATGCCAAAAGCTGGTATTTCCTGGACTTCTTTACTTCTTTTTGGGCCTTATTTGTCTTTTTATTTATTTATTTATTTATTTATTTATTTATTTATTTATTTATTTATTACAGAGACAGAGAGTGAGTCAGAGAGAGGGATAGACAGGGACAGACAGACAGGAATGGAGAGAGATGAGAAGCATCAATCATTAGTTTTTCATTGCGCGTTGCAACACCTTAGTTGTTCAGTTGTTCATTGATTGCTTTCTCATATGTGCTTTGACTGTGGGCCTTCATCAGACTGAGTAACCCCTTGCTGGAGCCAGCAACCTTGGGTTCAAGCTGGTGGGATTTTTCTCAAACTAGATAAGCCCACGCTCAAGCTGGCAACTTTGGGGTCTCAAACCTGGGTCCTCTGCATCCCAGTTAGATGCTCTATCTACTGCACCACCACCTGGTCAGGCTATTTGCCTTTTCTGTTACTTCGTTGGCCATTATAGACCTTAAAAGCCATGCTCAGAAGATCTCACTGAGGGGCTTGACTAAGAGAGCAAAATTGGGAATCCACTGTCTAAAAAAGCCTATTAGACTGAGGAAAGAAAGGATTTGATTTGTGGTGGTACGTGGTTGGAGACTGCGGAGGATCTGAGTTCGATTTAGGGTGAGACCTCAAGTGGTGGGGGTTAAGGTGATGCCCAGATAGACTATGAACTAAGAATGAAGTTGAGCCTTAGCAGAGAAGACATGATATCCCTTAATGGCGAGGAGGTTAAGAAGGATGGAGGTGTGTCTTCTTGAGGCAGGCAGGGAGGGGCTGCAGAGGAGTAGGTTATTTACATATTGTAAGGAGTACTAGTTTTGAGATTACATGCTGCTAAATTATGAGCTAGTGTCTGCCCAAAAAGGTGTGGGCTGTTTTTGAACCCCTGGGGTAAGACAGTCCATGTAAGTTGCTGAGCTGCATTAATGTCTGGGTCAGTCCAGGTGAATGCAAACAGAAAGTAAAAGTCAGGTGTAGAGGAATGGTAAAGAAGGCATTCTTGAGGTCTAGGGCCATGAAGTGAGTGGTGTTTAAGGGAATGTGTGACAGTAATCTGTAGAGATTAGGGACTACTGGATGGAGGGGAACTACTGCCTCATTGATTAGGTGTAAGTAGTGGACTAGGCGATAAGTCTCTGAAGGTTTTTGAATAGAAAGGATGGGGGAATTGCAAGGAGAGTCCATGGGGATGAGTAAGCCTGGTTTAAGAGGTGGATAATTATTGGTTTAAGGCCTTAGAAACAGACACAGTTACACATTAAACAAAGACTTCACATATAAATTATAAATTAGGAAATTTAAATGAGCGTGCTTTACTTGTTTCAATTCAAATTATACTAGAGATATTTTTTGACAAACAAAGAGACAAAACAGATTACTCACTCACACAGCTCAATAGACAACTTTGCTTTTTTAAGCTTTTTGAGATGGCAGGGAGTTGTCAGCATAGAGGGGAGGAAGAGAGAAAGCAGACAAATGGACAGTGTGAGCAGCTGGATGGAAAAGAGGGAGGGTCAGAATCTGCAGGAGAAGGAGGTTGAGGTATTAGTGGTGGCACCACATGGTTAGAGGAGCCAAAAATATTTGGAGCTCTGAAGAGAGGGAAGAGGACGAGGGGAAGAAGGACATAGCTGTAGCCTGTGAGGAGGGGGATTAGGTTGAGGAGAAGAAAAGCAGAGCCTGCATTTTGTAAGGAGGGAGGAGGGGTTTAAGAACATAATGAAGAAGGGAGGGGCCCTTGGCCAGAAGGGAAGGAGAAAGAGAGACTAGTATTTGCAGGTGAATGAAAAAACAGAATTCTGCAAAGGGAGGGGGTTTTCTGGAGGGAAGAAACTTGAGTGAAAGAGATTTGCAGAGGTACCAGAGAGGGATCCCAAAAGAGGGGTGCCCCCAGGGGCTCAAGTAGGAAGGAAAAAGAGTTGGGAGCCTGTGGAGAAGGAGAGATTAGGAGCAGAGGTTTTATGTGAGGTTTCTTTGCCCAAAAAACGGCCTGCATGTAGAACAGGTGGTACAGAAATTAAGGACAGGAGTGAAGGTAGAAGGAAGCCTGCACGTAAGGAATCTCTGAGACCTTTGCAGTTCAGTGGCAAAAATTATCTAGGTCCCTCAGAATATTGTAATCAAATGTCTTGTTTTCAGGCCAATGGGAGTCATTGTCTAATTTATATTGGGGCTATGCTGTGTTACAGAAGAAAATGAGTTTTTTTGGCTTAAGGTCAGAGAGGCCCAACTTAGTGAGGTTTTTTATGAAACATCCTAGAGGGGTCTGGTCAGAAGGCTTAGACTCTGAAAAGCCATGAAGACAGGTGAGCGTCCCGCCTTTTGTCACTGTCCCAAGAGGAGAAAATCTCCATGTGGGGGAGTCATCTCTGATAGAGGTCATCACTACCTGTCAGGGAGCTTCAAGGACAAGAAGTCCAAGAGAGTGGAGAGGTTTGGCTAGGCACCTAGTCTTCCATGCAGTCTACTGAGACTGAAAGTCAAATCCCTCAAAATGTGAGGTGTGTCAAAGAAAACCATCCGACCAGGAAGGGGTGTTTTTAGAGAGAAATTTGAAGACCAACTGGGGAAGTGGGAGGAGAAACTCCTTACCTTCTGGTCCAGCAGGGGTTCAGAACAGGTACAGATCACCAGCCAATCAACCTACAATTACACATCCAAAAAGAATCAGGGAGTAAGCCTGGGATGAGCTACCGCTGCCCATTGCTTCCCTGGTTGTAAGTTTGGATGGCAAAGAGGGATTGTTCAGGCAGTTAGTACCCTGTCCTGGGTTTTGGCACCAAATGTTGGCCTCCATGGGAGTCTGAAAAGACCAGAGTAACAGGCTTATTGAAAGGAAGAAAGGAACCCTGCCGGGCACTTCTCCAGAAAGAAGGGCACCAGTACAAGCTAGGGGGATGAATTTATATGGTAAGGAAGAATCTCAAGCAAGTGGGTGTTGAATCAAAAGTCCTGGTATGTCCAAAATGCTCCTCCTTGGGGTGGCTTGCCAGATTCTTGGAATTTTTCTGTCTCAGGGGCGATAGTCCAGTAAGTAAGGGTGAGGTCAGGCAGCCAGGTGGAACAACAAAAGGGCAGTCAGAGTTTCATGTATCTATCATCTTTTTTTTTCTTTTTTTTTTTTTTCATTTTTTCTGAAGCTGGAAACAGGGAGAGACAGTCAGACAGACTCTCGCATGCGCCCAACCGGGATCCACCCGGCACGCCCACCAGGGGCTACGCTCTGCCCACCAGGGGGCGATGCTCTGCCCATCCTGGGCGTCGCCATTTTGTGACCAGAGCCACTCTAGCGCCTGAGGCAGAGGCCACAGAGCCATGCCCAGTGCCCGGGCCATCTTTGCTCCAATGGAGCCTTGGCTGCGGGAGGGGAAGAGAGAGACAGAGAGGAAAGCGCGGCGGAGGGGTGGAGAAGCAAATGGGCGCTTCTCCTGTGTGCCCTGGCTGGGAATCGAACCCGGGTCCTCCGCACGCTAGGCCGACGCTCTACCGCTGAGCCAACCAGCCAGGGCTTTTTTTCTCTTATAAGTTACCTGAGTGTCAATCCTCCAAGGTTTTGCTCTCCTGCAACATTATGTTCCAGGGTTAGAGGTCTATGTTATATACTGAAAAATAATATCAAGCTAAAATTTACATAAATGTATTAGTGATTCATGGATAAATTATTGTTTTTTTCTAGGTTTCTTTTAAAAATTTGTCAGTTAGTTTAAGTAAAAATATTTATCTTTGATCATAAGTTATCTGTTTACTATTACACTTTTTTTTTTCTTAAGTAGATCTCATAGTTCAAAAAGATGTTATGTGAAATACAAATGTCAGTGGATCACTCATCCTGTAAGAACTTATATAATAATAATTGACATTATAGGAATGATAAACCCAAGTGTACAATATGTGTCAATTCCAGTCTAAATAAACCTCACCCCTTCTAAGATGGAAATGTTCCCTTATAATCATTTGCCGCAGAATGGTTGTTTGATTTCCTTGAGGAAAGTTGCCATATCATGTAGTAGTCCAGCCCACTGGGACCTACCAGTGTAGCATGGAAAAAACCTATTCAAGACACAAACTTATGTCAAAAGGAAGAAGGGGAGGCCTGCTAAGGGAGGCAAAGAGAGACCTCCTGAATCTCATTCTTCCTTAGCTTTTTTTTTTTTATTTTTTTCATTTTTCCGAAGCTGGAAAAGGGGAGGCAGTCAGACAGACTCCCGTATGCGCCCGACTGGAATCCACCCAGCATGCCCACCAGGGGGCGATGCTCTGCCCCTCTGGGGCGTTGCTCTGTTGCATCCAGAGCCATTCTAGCGCCTGAGGCAGAGGCCACAGAGCCATCCTCAGCGCCCAGGCAAACTTTGCTCCAGTGGAGCCTTGGCTGCAGGAGTTCCCTAGCTTTTATTATTAGAAGCAGAACAAAGGTACCAGGATTACAAGGGAGGGAGGTCAGGTGTCAAGGGGAAAGAATGACTAAAGGACTTTTTGCTGACATGGAAAAAGGGCTAATTTAGTCAGACATTCTTTTTCTTCTGTTAATTAACAAGCACAAAGAAAGGGGAAATCTAGGACCTCTAGGCCAACTTTTTAAAAAAATTTTATTAATTTTAATGGGGTGACATTAATAAATCAGAATACATATGTTTAAAGAAAATATTTCCAGGTTATCTTCTCATTCAATTATGTTGCATACCCATCACCCAAAGTCAAATTGTCCTCTGTCACCTTCTATCTGGTTTTCTTTGTGCCCCTCCCCTCCCCGTCTCCATCCCTCTCCTCACTCCCCCCCATAACCACCACACTCTTGTCCATGTCTCTTAGTCTCACTTTTATGTCCCACCTATATATGAAATCATGCAGTTCTTAGTTTTTTTCTGATTTACTTATTTCACTCAGTATGTTATCAAGATCCCACCATTTTGTTGTAAATGATCCAATGTCATCACTTCTTATAGCTGAGTAGTATTCCATAGTGTATATTTGCCACATCTTCTTTATCCAGTCATCTATTGAAGGGTTTTTTGTTTGTTTTCATGTCTTGGCCACTGTGAACAATGCTGCAATGAACATGGGGCTGCATGTGTCTTAACGTACCAATATCTTTGAGTTTTGGGGATATATACACAGTAGAGGGATTGCTGGGTCGTATGGTAGTTCTATTTTTAGTTTTTTGAGGAACAACCATACTTTCTTCCATAATGGTTGTATTACTTTACATTCCCATGAACAGTGGATGAGGGTTCCTTTTTCTCCACAGCCTTTCCAACAGTTACTATTACCTGTCTTGTTGATAATAGCCAATCTAACAGGTGTGAGGTGGTATCTCATTGTAGTTTTGATTTGTATTTTTCTAATAACTAATGAAGATGAGCATCTTTTCATATATCTGTTGGCCATTTGTATTTCTTCCTGGGAGAAGTGTCTGTTTATGTTCTCTTCCCATTTTTTTATTGGATTGTTTGTTTGTTTGTTGTTGAGTTTTATGAGTTCTTTGTATATTTTAGATATTAGGACTTTATTTGAGCTGTTGTTTGAAAATATCATCTCCCATTTAGTTGGCTATCTGTTTATTTTGTTGTCAGTTTCTCTTGCTGTGCAAAAACTTCTTAGTCTGATGTGGTCCCATTCATTTACTTTTGCCTTCACTTTTCTCGCCTTTGGAGTCAAATTCATAAAATGTTCTTTAAAACCAAGGTCCATGAGTTTAGTACCTATGTCTTCTTCTATGTACTTTATTGTTTCAGGTCTTATATTTAGGTCTTTGATCCATTTTGAATTAATTTTAGTACAAGGGGACAAACTGTAGGCAAGTTTCATTCTTTTGCATGTGGCTTTCCAGTTTTCCCAGCACCATTTGTTGAAGAGGCTTTCTTTTCTCCATTGTGTGTTGTTGCCCCTTTATCAAAAATAATCTGACCATATATATGTGGTTTTATTTCTGGACTTTCTACTCTGTTCCATTGGTCTGAGTGTCTATTTTTCTGCCACTACCATGCTGTTTTGATTGTCGTGGCTCTATAATATAATTTGAAGTCAGGTATTGTAATGCCTCAGCTTCGTTCTTTTTCCTTAGGATTGCTTTGGCTATTTGGGTGGGTTTTTTTTTATAGGTCCATAATAAATCTGATGATTTTTTGGTTCCATTTCTTTAAAAAATGTCATTGGAATTTTGATGGGAATTGCATTAAATTTGTATATTGCTTTGGGTAATATGGTCATTTTGATTATATTTATTCTTCTTATCCAAGAAAAGGAATATTTTTTCATCTCATTGTATCTTTTTCAATTTCCCTTAACAATGCTTTGTAGTTTTTGTTATATAGGTCCTTTCCATTCTTCATTATGTTTATTCCTAGGTATTTTTTGTTGTTGTTGTTGCAACCATGAACGGAATTATTTTTTTGAGTTTGTTTTCTAATGATTTGTTCTTGGCATATAGAAAGGCTATGAACTTTTGTATATTAATTTTGTATCCTGTGACCTTACTGTATTGGTTTATTGTTTCTAGTAATCTTTTTGTGGAGTCTTTGGGGTTTTCAATGTATAGGATCATATCACCTGTAAAAAGTGAAACCTTTACTTCTTCTTTTCCGATATGGATGCCTTTTATTTCTTTATCTTTATTTATTTTTTTATAATTTTTTTTTTTAGATTTCTTTTTTATTTTAAATTTTTAATTCATTTTAGAGAGGAGAGAGAAAGGGAGAGAGAGAGAGACAGAGAGGAGAGAGAGAAGGTGGGGAGGAGCTGGAAGCATCAACTCCCATATGTGCCTTGACCAGGCAAGCCCAGGGTTTCGAACCAGTGACCTCAGCATTTCCAGGTCGACGCTTTATCCACTGTGCCACCACAGGTCAGGCTATTTCTTTATCTTGTCTTGATTGCTTGGGCTAGAACTTCTAGCACCATGTTAAATAAGAGTGGAGAGAGTGCAAAACCCTGTCTTGTTCCTGATTTAAGGGGGAAAGCCTTCAGTTTTATGCCATTTAATATGATGTTAGCTGATGGTTTATCATAAATGGCCTTTATCATGTTGACCATTTTGTTGAGTGTTTTAAACATAAAACTGTGTTGTATTTTATCAAATGCTTTTCTGCATCTATTGATATGATCATGTGGTTTTTGTTCTTTGTTTTGTTGATATGGTGTATTATGTTAACAGTTTTGATCCATCCTTGAGATTCTGGGATGAATCCCACTTGATCATGATGTATTATTTTTTTAATATGTTGTTATATTTGATTTGCTAGTATTTTGTTTAGTATTTTAGCATCTGTATTTATTAGAGACATTGGTCTGTAGTTTTCTTTTTTTGTGCCATCCTTGCCAGGTTTCAGTATGAGGGTTATGTTGGCCTCATAAAATACGTTTGGAAGTATTGCTTCTTCTTCAATTTTTTGGAAGACTTTCAGTAGAATAGGAACCAAGTCTTTGTATGTTTGATAGAATTCACTAGTATAGCTGTCTGGCCTTGGACTTTTATTTAGGTTTTTAATAGTTCTTTCTATTTCCTCCCTGCTTATTGGTTTGTTTAGGCTTTCTGCTTCTTCATGACTCAGTCTAAGAAGGTTGTATTGTTCTAGGAATTTATCCATTTCTTCTAGATTGTTGAATTTGGTGGCATATAGTTTTTCATAGTATTCTACAATAATTCTTTTTATATCTTTGATATCTGTGGTGATTTCTCCTCTTTCATTTTGGATTTTGTTTATATCAGTCCTTTCTCTTTTTTCCTTGGTGAGTCTTGCCAAGGGTTTGTCAATTTTGTTGATCTGTTCAAAGAACCAGCTCTTTATTTTATTAATTTTTTCTATACTTTTTCTGTACTCTATTTCATTTATTTCTGCTCTGATTTTGATTATTTTCTTTCTTCGGCTGGTTTTGGGTTTTTGTTTTTCTTTTTCTAGTTCCTTAAAGTGTGAAGTTAAGTGGTTTACTTTGGCTCTCTCTTATTTGTTCATATAGGCCTGTAGTGATATGAATTTCCCTCTTATTACTGCTTTTGAAGCATCCCAGAGATTCTGATATGTTCTATTGTCATTCTCATTTGTCTGTATATATCCTTTGATCTCTGTGCTTATTTCTTCTTTGACCCACTCATTTTTTAAAAGTATGTTGTTTAGTTTCTACATTTTTGTGGGGTTTTCTTTACCTCTTTTTCTGCAGTTGAATTCTAGTTTCAAGGCTTTATTATCAGAAAATACGCTTTGTATAATTTCAATTTTTCTGAATTTGCTGATGTTGTTTTTGTGGCCCAACATATGGTCAATTCTTGAGAATGATCCATGTACACTGGAGAAAAATATGTACTCTGTCACTTTGTGATGAAATGTCCTGTAGATGTTTATCATATCCAATTACTCTAGTGTTTCATTTAAGGACAATATTTTTTTATTGATTTTCTGTTTAGATGAATGATCTAGAACTGTCAGTGGTGTATTGAGGTCTCCAAGTATGATTGTATTTTTGTCAGTTTTTGTTTTTAGGTCAGTCAGTAGCTATCTTATTTATTTTGGTGCTCCTTGGTTTGGTGCATATATATTAAGAAGTGTTATGTCTTCTTGATTCAATGTCCCCTTAATCATTATGAAATGACCATTTTTGTCTCTGATTACTTTTGCTGTCTTGTAGTCAGCATTGTTAGATATGAGTATTGCTACACCTGCTTTTTTTTAGATGTTATTTGCTTGAAGTATTGTTTTCCAGCCTTTCACTTTGAATTTGTTTTTATCTTTTTTTCTTAGATGTGTTTCTTGTAGGCAGCATACAGTTGGATTTTCTTTTTTTAATCCATTCTTTATTCTTGTCTTTTTTATTGGTGAATTGGTGAGTTTAATCTGTTTACATTTAGTGTAATTATTGACACTTGAGGGTTCTTTATTGCCATTTTGTATATTGTTTTTTGTTAGTTTTGTATCTTGTTTGATTCTTCTCTTTTGTTTTTTCTATCATTTGTTTTGGTTTGGTTGTAATTCATACTTCTTTCCTCAGTTACTACCTTTTTTTTTTTTCCGAGACAGAGAGAGAGTTAGAGAGAGGAATAGATAGGGGCAGACAGACAGGAACAGAGAGAGATGAGAAGCATCAATTATTAGTTTTTTGTTGTGACACCTTAGTTGTTCATTGATTGCTTTTTCATATGTGCCTTGACCATGGGCCTTCAGCAGACTGAGTAACTCCTTGCTCAAGCCAGTGACCTTGGGTCCAAGCTGGTGAGCTTTTGCTCAAACCAGTTTATCCCACGCTCAAGTTGGCGACCTCAGGGTCTCAAACCTGGGTCCTCCGCATTCCTGTCAGATGCTCTATCCACTGCACCACTGCCTGGTCATGCCAGTTACTACCTTTTTTAAGTCGTGTGCTTCTGTGGTGGTTTTCTCAGGCGTGGTTACCATTAAGTAATGAAAAGGGCACTTACCATGTTCATTGTAGTACACTATTTTACGAGTGCTTCTGCACTCCATCATCCTTTGCTACTGTTAATCTTCATCCTCTCCCCTTTTTTTGTTTTTGTTGTCACAGTTTAAATTTGGTTTTATTGTGTTCTTGATGGAGCTTTTACTTGTCATTTTGTTTTGTTTTGTTCTTTGTATCTGGATGGAAAACCGTCTTTAGTATTTCCTGAAGTGGGGGCTTTCTGATGATAAATTTCCTCATCTTTTTTGTATCTGTGAATGTTTTTATTTCTTCTTCATATTTGAAGGATAGCTTTGATGGGTATAGTATTCTTGGCTGAAAGTTCCTCTCTTTCAGAACTTTAAATATTGGGTTCTACTGTCTTCTAGCTTGTAGAGTTTCTGCTGAGAAATCCGATGATAATCTAATAAGCCTCCTTTATATGTTATGTTCTTCTTTTTCCTGGCTGCCTTGAGAATTTTTTTGTTGTTGTCGTTGGTTTGTGCCAGTTTTATTATGATGTGCTTTGGAGTAGGTTTGTTGGGGTTAAGATAACTCGGTGTTCTGTTTTCTTCTTGAATTCGAGGCTTTAGTTCTTTCCACAGGCTTGGGAAATTCTCATCTATTATTTGTTTTAATATGTTCTCCATTCCATTTTCTTTCTCTTCTCATTCTGATATTCCTATTATTCTTATGTTATTATCTTTGATGGAGTCAGACAATTCCTGTAGATCTTTCTCATTTTTTTAATTATTGAGTCTCTCTCCTTTTCTCTCTGTTGTGCCTCAAGTTGCCTGTCTTCTATGTCACTAATCCTCTCTTTTATCTGGCCTGTTCTATTATCTAAGCTTGTTACCTTGTTTTTCAGTTCATGAATTGAGTTTTTCATCTCTGTTTGATTTGTTTTCATAGTTTCAATTTTCTTGGTAAAATATTCTTTGTGTTCATTGAGGTTTTTTTAGCTCCCTAAATTGATTTTCTGTGTTTTCTTGTATATCTCTGAGTATTTTTAGAATTTCTATTTTAAATTCTCTGTCATTTAACTTTAAGCTTTCCAATCTATTAAGTTTTTTTTCTATAATTTTTTTCTCATTTATCTGTGCTACATCTCTGTCTTTTGTATCCATGATATTCAATTTCTTTTTTTATTGGCATCTGAGGGTGATTTTATTAATTCCACTAATGAGAATTAATAACAAATAAAAAGTAAAAAAAACAATAAAAACATAATTAAAAATTATTATTATTTCTTTTTTGTTTCCTTCTTTGAGAAAATACCATGAAAAACCGAGAATTATATTGTGCTAAATGAAACAAAAACTACCTATAATGGAGAGCCTGAGTTGGGGAGAAGTGATAAAGGGTCAAAAAGGAGGTAGGGACCCACAAAATACAAAAAAGGAAAAAAATTTGGATCAAGAATAAAATAATTTGCTTATAAATGATGGTCTACTGAGAGATATAGTGAAAGGGATAAGAGGGAAACAAGAAAAAAAATACTATTGTATTAAGTGGAACAAAAACTACATAGAATAGAGAGCTGGGGTTGGGGGGAATGCTAATGAGTTAAAAAGTGAAGTAAAAAGCACACAAAATGCTACAAAAAAATTTGAATCCAAAATAAAATAATTTGTTCGTGAGTGAAGATTGAATGAGAGGGAAAGGAGAAAAGAAGAAACTAAGAGAGAGGGAGAAAAAAAGAGAAAAAATAAGGAGAGTTAAGGGTTTTGGAGTATAACCCTCATAGAAAGAAAGAAAAAAAAGAAAGAAAGAAAAAGGGAAATGTAACACTTATGGGTAATGTAGTTCAAGATGAAGAGAAAAGAATAAGACAAGCAGAGAATAAAAGGACCAAGGTAGAAGAAGAAAAAATAATAATAAATAAAGATAAGAAGATGAAAGAAACAAAAAAAGTGGAAAAGTTTATAAAGACCATTAAAGACTGTGAATTTTTCTTGATTTTGAGAGGTTCTCTTCTTCCCTTTTCTTTCCTCTTCCTCTTCCTGGTCGGTGGCTCTGTAACCCAGGTTCTGCCCCTGTGGCATGCTTAGGTAGAGATTTGCAGTTGATGTGTCTCTATGACAATGTCATATATTAGGCCTCAGTCTCGTTTGTAGTTGGGGTTTGTTAGCCTTTGCAGGCTCCAACATTGGGAGAGTCCATTTTCCTGGAGCCTCTCTCCTAGTCTCTCTTTCCTGAATTAGCAGTTTGATGATCCAGCTATGAGGTTGCTGCTGCCACTGTCTGGAGATGAAGAGGCTCAAAGAGCTGTCAGATCCCCACTCTATCCCCACTCAGCTCAGGGTTCTGGGTAAGGCTCTGTCATTCAGAGCTGCCAGCATAATCAGGCGGGGCTGGGAGCCAATTGCTCTCAAGGTGTCTTTCTATGAGCCTCCAGTATGCCTCAGCACTCTGTGGGGCCACTCTCCCCAGGCTTTTTGCACTTTGTAACCTGTATTGGCTGGGAAGAAGATGCCCTAGTCACTGCCTGCAGCACAGGAGGTCTTAAAAGCTGCCAAGTCCCTCTTTTTAGTGCACAGCCCTGAGTATGAAAGCTCTGCCAATTAGAGCCATCAACTTAAGCAGGTAGGGGTTGTTTTGTCTTCTGTTCAGTTCCCCAGGTATATCTAGTTAAATTTGCCTTAGCATTCCATGGGATTGCTTTCTGCAGGCTTCTTCCTTGTTAAAAAAGCCTACAGCCTAGCCTGTCTAACTTCTGCAATGTTCTCTGAGGTTTGTTCCATAGGAATGTGTTTTTCACCCTGTATTGGCTGACAGAAAGTTGCCCCCGCCCCCACATGCAGAGTAAGAGGCATTAAAAAATATCACTTCTCTTGTCTTAGATTGCTGACCTGAGAGAGACCTTGTCAGCTAGAACTACATAAGCCAGTTGGGCAGTGAACAGACTGTGAGTTAAGCTAATTTCAGCGATTGGATCTGCAGATCTGCTCCAGAGACAGTCTGCAAGCTGCCTGTGTGCCCCTCCCCCTAGTGCCTCTGTATATTTTCTTCACCAGGATGTTAACCTGAATGGCTGGGGGTGGGGCGCCCCGCCCACCCGAAGAAGTCCGGGCATAGGGAAATTTGCTTTCGCGCACTCCCCATGCGTTGTTGCTGGGGAAGCAGGGACCACACCGAGACTCTGGTTGCAGCCCACACAGAGGCCTCTGACCCTGCCCCTCTGTCTGGGAACATGGGCGCCCACACCCCAAGTGTTAGGAGGAACTTCTCGCACACTGTCCACTCTCACTGACCAGGATATCGGTGTAATGGTGGCCTCTGTTCGCCTGCCTTTGCTGGGGTCGGCCTTGGCATTAGCTCATGTGAGCTGAGTCGCCATGGGAACACTCTTTCTGCAACTTGAATGTCTGTGCCCCAGCCCGGCTCCCTCCATGTCCCCAGCCCCCACTCTATCTCAGTTCCTAGTGAAAGCAGCCCTTGCTCAGGTTAGTGAGGAAGGTGGAGTGTTCTATTCTCCGTCTTATTTTCTTCAGGGTTGATTATATATTTAGCCAATTTTTTGCCCAATCATACCTTCTTGTTCAGTATGTGAGACTTCCAGATGCTCCAGGGATAGATTTTTCTATCTCTGGTTGTAGAACTTGTTGAAATTTTGGGGAGAGGTATCGGGAGCACTCCTCATGGCGCCATTTCTCTGATGTCACCTCTAGGCTAACTTTCTAAAGCCCGTTCACATGCATTCCTTTGTGTCTGCACAAAGATCACCACTCACACTTTCTTGGTGCTTGCATCCCAGAGACATTCACTCAGGGCTATTAACTAAAGTTTCCCAATCCAAGTCACAGAGGGTTCAAGGTTAAGTGGGTGATTCCCTACAATATCAAGATTTTAATGTTTTTACTGTTAATAGAGTAGACATTTAGAAGCATAAGAACCTAGGTCAGCCTTGGTGTGACTTCATATTGTTGATGCTAAGCTTAGCTTCCATATCTACTTCCATGGCAATTTCATTTTTTTTTTTTTTTTGTATTTTTCCGAAGCTGGAAACGGGGAGGTAGTCAGACAGACTCCCGCATGCGCCCCACTGGGTCCACCCGGCATGCCCACCAGGGAGCAATGCTCTGCCCCTCTTGGGGCATCGCTCTGCCACAATCAGAGCCATTCTAATGCCTGAGGCAGAGGCCACAGAGCCATCCTCAATGCCTGGGAAAACTCTGCTCCAGTGGAGCCTTGGCTGCGGGAAGGGAAGAGAGAGACAGAGAGGAAGGAGAGGGGGAGGGTTGGAGAAGCAGATGGGCGCTTCTTCTGTGTGCCCTGGCTAGGAATCAAACCCAGGACTCCTGCACGCCAGGCCGATGCTCTACCACTGAGCCAACCAACCAGGGTCATGGCAATTTCATTTTTAAGCTCATTTTTCCATTATCGAGCAATACTGATGATGACAGAAATTTACTAATCTTAACTGGCAAGTAATTTTGTCTTCTTGATTGTTTAGTTCTTTCATGTATGGATGCTTGCTGGTGGGTATTAACATATGGCAGCAAAATCTTTAAACCTTGTACACATTCCCATAGACCCACTTGTAAGCTTCCTTTTTAGTCTATCATTTCTCAAATTTCCCATTTTTTTCACCTTTTGACTATTAACTAACCAGAGGCAGAGTAATTTGTCTCTGCTCCTAAGTGTACGAATACTTTTACTTCAGATCAATTCTCTTGCTACACAAAGTAGATTACCTGTTCTCTAACCAAAGCTCTGTTCTGTGGTGGCTTTCCTTCAACACTTTAAACCAACCTATGAGTAAAACTGTGAGCTGAAGTTGAGCAGCAATTCATTTTCATTTTTCATGTATTCATGAAGCACACTTGGCTATTTTCTGCTTCCATCAGGTAGTAATAAGGAGTCGTTCTCCCGTATGCTGTCATAGGTGTGAACTGGAAAGAAGCACTAGTGCAGAGGTAAGGATGATGCTGGCGTCTGAGCCATATGCTCATTCAGCTTACCTATTTGCACGCTTTGGCCTGCTTGTACACAATGTTTAAATTGCCACTTCCAACTCAGAGTGGATTGCTTCTGTTCTTTATAACTGTGTATGCCTGAGAGCACTCCGCTCTTGATCACTCAATAGTCTAGGGTCATATGCTTCATCTTTAAGTCTCATTCATCCTCTGGAGATGTCCTCAACTGGCTTAGCGTTTGATACAGATGGCCTACCATTGCTCCACATCCTAAGAATCTATTTGGTGAATCTCTGTTGAAACTTGTCAAAGTCCACATGGTAATTTTTCCTACCACAGACACTTCTAATAATACAAAGGTCATATGGCCCAAGCAGCATGGCTGCTTGCACCACAGCCTTGATATGATGTAGAACAGTTTTCCGCCTGGGGCTCCGCTCACTGCAGGCAACCTTCTGTGTTACTTAGTACATGCATTGTAACAATATACTCAAGTGTGGGATTTTATGCCTTTAGAACCTAAAGAAGTCTGTGAACATTGTGTTTTTTCTTAGCAATGAAAATGCAACAATTTTTCCTTTATTACAGAGGATATCCTGCCATGTTCTATACCATGGATTTCTAAAGATCTCATTGATGTAGCGGATTCCTTTGTAGGATGTAACTCCCACCCTTTGGAGCACATATATCTTACCATAAGCCTTTAAAGTACTCACTATTTTTTGACGATTAGGTCTAATTAGTGTGATTCACTTGATGTAGTGAACCAGTGTGATGCTCTATAGAAAGTAGGGGCAATTAAGAACTCTTCAGACTGTTTTACAGCAGAGAATTCAATTGTTACAATAGGCTTGGGCAAAGACTATAAATAGATACCATATGGATTGAATTGTGTCACTTTAAATTCATATGAAGCCATAATGACCAGTGTGACAGAATTTGAAGACAGGGCCTTTAAGAAGGTAATTAAGGTTAAAAGAACTCATAAAGGTGGACATTAACCCAACTGACTGATGTTTATATAAAAAGAGGAAGACACATCTCTGTATTGTGTGATTACCTTTCCAAGTCAAGTTATAGTCTATCATCATTTATTACCCCTATTTGGGCACCTGAAACCTGTATAATTATGTTTACCAATATCATTCCAATAAATTCAATAAAAAATAGAAATAGAAAAAAAGTGTTTAAAAAGGAAGAGGAAGACATACCAGGAGTGTACACACACAGAGGTAGGCCATGTAAGGACAATGAGGAAGCAGCCCTTAACAAACCCGGACAAAAGATCCCAGCAGAATCTAACCCAGCTGCCTCCTTGATCTTGAATTTCCACCTTCTAAAACTGTGAGAAATAAATTTGGAGGTTTTCTTTTAAAATATACAGTATTTATTTGTTTATTCAAAATAGGTTTTTTTCTTTTTAATTACAGTTAACATAACCATATTAGTTTCAGATGTACAATATAGTGATTATACATTTATATAATTTACAAAGTGGTCACCTGATAAATTAGTACCCATCTCCACCATATATAGTTATTTCAATATTATTGACTATACTCCATGTGCTATACTTTCATCCCTATGACTATTCTGTAACTACCAAATTGTACTTCTTAATCTTTTCCTGCTTTTCACCAAGTCTCCAGACCTCCACCCATCTGGAAACTGTCAATACGTTCTCTGTATCTATGAGTCTGCTCCTGTTCTGTTTGTTTATTTTGTTTTATAGATTCCACATATAAGCAAAATCATCTGGTATTGTCTTTTCATGTCTGATTTATTTTACTTATACCCTCTAGGTTGATCAAGTTGATGTAGATGGCAAGATTTCAATCTTTTTAATGGCTGAGTCATATTCCATTGTATATATGCACTACTTTATCCATTTATCTGTTGACGGTACTTGAGTTGCTTCTGTAGCTTGGATCCTGTATATAATGCTGCATTTAATATATAGATGCATAAATCTTTTCAATTTTGTGTTGTTTGTGTTTCTTCAGATAAATACCCAGAAGTGAAATAGCTTGGGTCTTTCTTTATAGCCTTTGTTGCAAAGTCTCTTTTGTTTGGTATAAGTATTGCTACCAAAGCTTTTTGTTTGTTTGTTTCAATTTTCATGAAATATCTTTTTTCATCCTTTTACTTTCAGTCTGTCTTTTGATCTGATGTGAGTCTCTTGTAGACAGCATATGTAAGGGTCTCATTTTATTACTCGTTCAGCCTCATATGTCTTTTAATTGGAGCAGCATTTAATTCATTTGCATTAAAGTAATTGTTGATAGATACATATGTATTGCTATTTTATTATTCATATTTTTTATTTTTCTCCTTCTTCCTCTTTCTCTTCTTTTTCTTCATGTTCCTCTTCCTTCTTCTTCTTCTTCTTCTTCCTCTTCCTCTTCCTCTTCTTCTCCCTCTTCTTACTTTTGTTTTTTTCTTTTTAAAGAAGACACTAACATTTTTTTGTAATACTGGTTTGGTGGTGATGAATTCTTCTATTTTTCTCTTCTCTGAGAAGCTTTTTATCTGACTTTTGAGTCTAAATAGTGTTTAGACTGGGTAGAATAATCTTGGTTGTAGGTCCTTTCTTTTCATCACTTTGCATATTTTATGTCAATTCCTCTGGCCTTCAGAATTTTTTTGAGAAATCAGCTGACAGTCTTATGGGAGCTTCCTTGTAGGTAATTAACAGTTTTCCTCTTGCTACATTTAAAATTATCTCTTTGTCCTTAATCTTTGGCATTGTAATTAAGATGTATCTTGGTGTGGGCCTCTGTGTTTGGGCCTCTCTGGGCTTCCTAGACTTGTATGTCTATTTCCTTCATCAGATTAGGGAAGTTCTTAATTACTATTTTTCAAATAGGTTTTCAATTATTTTCTCTCTCTTCTTCTTCTTCCAGCACCTCCATGATACAAAAGTTGATGTGCAGAGTTGCCTCAGAGGCTCCTTAAACTCTCTTCATTTTGAGGGACTTTATTATTTTGCTATTTGAATTGGGTGTTTTCTGCCTTTTTTCTCTTTCACATTGCTGATTTGATTTTCTGCTTCATCTACTTCACTGTTGATTGGTTGTAATGTATTCTTCATTTCAGGTAGTATATTCTTTATTTCTGACATTTTTTTATGTTTTCTGTCTCCATTTTTTGTTTCCTACCTCTTTGTTAAGGTTCTTGTTGAAATCACTGATCATCATTGCAGGTCAAATAAGTTTGTAAATATGACATATATGTTTGTTCACTTATAGCAGAAGTTCCCAAACTACAGCCCTCAGACCACATGCAGCCCCCTGAGGCCATTTATCCAGCCCCCACCGCACTTCCAGAAGGGGCACCTCTCTCATTGATGGTCAACGAGAGAAGCACACTGACCATTTCATTAGCCAAAAGCAGGCCCATAATTCCCATTGAACTACTGGTCAGTTTGTTGATTTAAATTTACTTGTTCTTTATTTTAAATATTTTATTTGTTCCTGTTTTTTTACTTTAAAATAAGATATGTGCACTGTGCATAGGGATTTGTTCATAGTTTTTTTTATAGTCCGGCCCTCCAGTGGTCTGGGGAACAGTGAACTGGCCCCCTGTGTAAAAGGTTTGAGGACCCCTGACTTATAGTTTGCATTGAGTGTAGAAGACAGGCTGCAAGCTGGCAAAGTCATTATAGCCTAAGGCTTAGTTTTAAGACTAAATCTTTTCTGCTCTTTTAATACTAAGATCTTTTCAAAACTAAGCTTTTCTCCACACCCTTGACTGTTGCATGATGTGGGGTGGTGCACTCTTATGAGGAAACCCATTTATGTCTCAGATAAGTGACTTTGTATCACTTATCTGTATATTGGCTTAAAGGTTTTGATTTCTATACTATAAAATGGGGCAGACCAGGGGCTTGCTCTCACTTTGGGTTCCTGAAATTAGCATTGCATAGGAGAGGCAGCCAAGACGGCAGAGTGCTGAAGGAGAAGCCAGTTTGAGCAGATTTTGTGCAGAGAGAAAGAGATGGGGAACAGAGGTGAATAAGGCTAGTGAGGTAGAAATCTTTGATTCTAAAAAACTTGGATAAATCAGAGGCTTTGGGAGCCCAGAATGGAAAGGGAAGTGTTTTCCCACTGTGTGTATTTCTCACCCACTGGTGCAAAATAGGATTAAATGTAATGGCCCACCAGTTCTTGGCTCTGTTGTTTCATTACCGTCTGTCCGAATCAAATGTGAACCTGCATGGGCCAGGCAGCTGTGATGGTGGCCATGGCTACTGGCTTTACAATCATTATAACTAATTTTGAATTGTTCATTTGGTTGATTACTTATTTTTATTTTGTTTAGTTTGTTTTCTGGAGTTTTATTTTGTTATTCATTTTGGACATGCCTTGTCTTTTCATTTTGGTTACCTTCTTGTTTTTATTTCTATGAATTAAGTAGAGCTGCCACATTTCCCAGTCTTGGTAGAACAACTTTATATAATAGGTGTACTGTAGGGTCCTTTGGCACAGCCTCTTCAGTTATCTGATTTTGACGTTCCAGGTATGACTCTGTGTGGGCTGTTTACCCTCTTATTGTAATTGAGCCTTCATTGCTGTTGGCACATCAATGGAGAGATTTACACCCATGCCGAAGGGGCTTTAGTGACTGGATTGGACAACAGTGGAGAAATTTGGTATGCAGAGGCTGCCCCTACAGAGCACTTCAGCAGGGCTCTGCTACCTGATGATTTTGCCCCTTGAGTGTGTTTTTAATGGAAATGTTTAATGGTTTTTCGGTGGGGTTTAAAATAGGTCACTGGGTGTACTGTCTCTGGGTCCTCCTGGGAGGTTCAGGTGAAATTCAACTGCAGCCTGTGCCCTTTCCAGAGCAACCAGTGTGAGCTACAAAGTGATTTGCAGATGGCTGTTTTATGTGCTGGGCTTGCAGGTGCACAGAAGAGGGCAAGCACTGAACTGAGGTCAGCTATCCATAGTGCCCGGCTGGCGCTACTTAACAAGATGTAAAAGGCATGCTGAGGTCAGTTGATGCTTGTTTGGGGTTTGTGAACATTTGTGAGATTTTAGAAAAATCCACAGCATGAGCCAAAATAGGTCATTTTTGGAATTCCATTTATAAAAAGGCCACTGGAAACCATTTAGGTAAAAGTTGGGTGGGGTGGGATCTCAAGAAATCACCAGGGTGAGGTGAACACTGTTAACCAGTTGATGGAAACTCAGATATAGCACCTGCCTGCTGGTTCTTTTGGGGGAAGATCAGCAAAGAATGGTTTTTGTCAGTACTTCTGTCTGGAAGAAAGCTGGCCCTTCAGCCCTCATTTTGAAGCCTGGCAATTCAGTTCCTCCCCATGTGACCCTAATACACCTTACAAGCTTCCGCTCTAACACTGGATCTCAGAGCCAGTGAACCTGCATGAGTCCCTGCACTGGTTCTTTAAGAGAAAGGCTTAGACTCTAGGAGCCCTCCATCTCACTTAGCCACAACTCCAGCTAGTTTCCACAGCCATAAGTTATTGGCAATTATCTTCCTGGCACTGGAACCCTGGTCTGGGAAGCTTGGAGTGGGGCTAGGACTCCCTGCTCTTCAAGGTGACCTATGCAGCTGACATATACCTTCTGATTTTTAACTGCCACACATGGGTATGAGACAAGCCCCCTCACATCTCCACTCTACTTATCAGTCTCACCATTGCTTCTTCTGTATATGCTTAGTTCTAGGACTTCTGTTCAGCTAGATTTCAGGCAGTTCCCAATAATGGTTGTTCTGGAGGTTAGTTGTGATTCTGATGTGGTTGTGAGAGGACACGAGTACTACATTTACCTATCTGCCATCTTGACTGAAAACCTCCTAAGTTTATGTTGTTTAAGCTACTAAATTTGTGATATTTTCTTATGGCAACCCAAGAAGACTAACACAGATATTACTGTCCATCTTATATAAACTCAAATAGCTTCTGGTTCTCTTTCCTATTATTAAAAATAACACATTTACCAAATTGATGACTGCATACCATGGATCTGAGACCGTGTTAATTTATTCTCATAAAAAACCACATGTGGAAGCATAGCAGCTACAATTGGTGCTACAAAACACTATGTACAACTTAGTGGCTAAATTTGCATTTACAGTAGTCTTTGTTATCAGTCATGATCAAGTTAGTTACTGGAGGAGTCGAGTGGGAAATTAAATGAGATATGATGATGACTTCCGCTACTCTGGTCTTAATAAGTGGCACAAATCTTTGCCAGTTTCTCTCAAACACAGTATTTTTGTTGTTGTCTTCTCTCAATATGTTTTTAATTTACTATTTTGGCCAATAGGGTGAAGAGGTGGGATATCAAAGGTTCCACTTGGTCTTTCCCACAATGATGCCACTAACTCCATAGACAAGCCAAAGGCCCAAAGGGAGAGTTCTGACAATTACCAAGTTATACATTTGGATAATTTGGAAATAAACATGAGGTGTGTTCATATACCTGGTAGATCAATTGTGAATCAGACATAGGCTAGGGCTGTTTATACCTGATCTACATATGTCCCAAATTCAGCAGGAGACTTATAATGTTTTAGATCCTTGGAAATCAATGTCTCTTCAGACCCTAGATCCAAGAGTCCTCAAAATACGTTTTCTCATTTACCAAGCATACAATGGAATAAATGCTGATGGATACCTTATGGAAAAAAATGGAAAAAAATCATTTCCATATACATTTGCCATTGAATTGCAGATTCCTTCCTCGTGGGACTCAGCTTCTTCTGTCACTGAATTTCAGAACTGATATCTCGTTCAAATCTAGAAACTGGCAGGAGACTGTGCCTTTTTTAAGGCAGGTTTTCAGTCTTGTTATTACCTATCCTTGATTTCTCTTCATTGTATAAACTGAGCATCATTTTTGTTGGCTGTTTCTCAACCTTGTCCCTGGGAGCATTGTGTTCTTTGCAAGCCATACCATTTGAATTGCTACTCCAACCTTGTGACACTTTGCAGTAATTGCTTCCAGCTTCCTTCTGGTGGCTACATGCCTACCATTTCCACTGCTACAGGAAGCCCAACTCTGTAACATCATATCCACAATCAGCCCTGGCCTCTGGAGATTATCCTCCAAAACTTTCAAAATTTCTTTTACTCCTGTCACAAGCACATTTTTTAATTGATTTGATAAATAGGTTGTTCTTGAAGGTCTTCAGAACACAGGTGGCTGGCAGGTTTGCAGCCTTACACAAGCCTATTCTTTCTGGCACACTCTTGTTCATGAGCTTTTCAATCTCTTCCTGTGCCACCTGCCATTGTCCTCTGGCCTTTCTACTGCACTCAGTGTAGGTCAGCACTTGTCCCAGGCTTCTAGAACAGTCTCATGTTTTCCTGAGCTCCTTGCCAAGATGTTATCACAAATAAGTGCTCTTATATTGATAAACATCCTCATTCAACTTTCTATTCTGTCCCTCTTTATTCAGTATCCTTAGAATCCATTACCAACTACCACAAATACTCTCCTGGCTCCTTTTTGTCCTTGTTGTGTTGGGCCATATAGTTTCTTTTCCCTTCCTTGGCAGGGCCAACACTTCCTGAAGAGGGACACAGATGTAAGTTGTCATTAGCTGACACTCTTAACAGCAAGGGGAATGAATGACTTTTTCCTAAAAGGCTGATTTAGATGGTATACCACAGCCTCTGCTACATTGCTGAAACTTCTTAGAAAATAAAGCAGAGGAAGGATAAACACAAAACTCAGGATATGGTTTACTTCTGTGGGAAATAAGGGGAAATATGGCTGGTGAGTGCAAAATGGAATCCTCAAGTTATTGGTAATGTTGCTTCTCAACCTGTGTGAGGAGAGAACAGTTGTTTCTTTTATTATTCCTTCAACTGAAGAAATACATTTTATACATTTTTAATGAAATAAAATTATTCTTGGTACTAATGGTTTTGAGTCATTCAAAGCAATGCATTTCTTACTTTAGAAAAAATGGTAAGAATGGTTTGTGTGAATATAAAAAGAAATTGTTGTTCTAGAAGATATGAAAATGTAAATGGTTTCTTGTACAAGGGTACATGATGAGATCAGAGATGGAGAATTTAGATAAATACTCAGTCATAGCCTTAATCATAACAGTTGATACAAATTCCTTACTTCCAGTCACTGTGTCTCGAAACTTTGCAGATACACTTCTCTCACACACACCCCTTCCTGTGACTGGCCAGTCTTAGGAGTAAAGATTAGCTTAGTTCTTCCTGCTTGATTTGTAAAAGAAAAATTGCTTTGGGAAGTTATTTAAAATGATAAGACTTTACGTAAGACTAATGCAATATGGAAGAGGGAGTGAACTCAACAATTTCAACTAAGTTGAAAAGAAAGGAGGGCAGCTTTTGAACACTGGGCTGAGCCAGTGGAGAAGCAGGGAGGAAGGCAGGCGAGGCTGTCACTGTGATCACGTCATCTCTGTTGACTGACGTGCTTACTGAAGCAAGGCTGCCACCATCCCACAGCAGCTGGGAGATAGGCACACGATCTCTCTGTGATTACATTTTAAAAAGATGGTTCCCAACTCTTTAGAAAGACAATAATGAACTAAGAAACTGGCAAGGGGCTGAGAAATGATTACATTACAAAGGAGAAGAGATAGAATTTGCAATTGCAAGTTTTTTAAACTAAATACTTTAAGGAAAGCATATTCTATCCATAGTTAGATAGATACCTGTATAAAATTTAGTCAAGCAGTTCCCTTCATCACTACCTCTTGTTCCCACAATCTCTTCTCAGCAGCACTACCTCACTAATCCCTTTAACAATTTACAATACTTTAGATCACATTACTTCTCTGTTCAAAACTTCCAGTGGTGTTCCTTCGCCTAAAATGTTTTTCCTCTAGATCTCCATTGGGCCGACTTCTTTACTTTTTACTTCCTTATTTTAATACTGCAATGTTTCCCTCTCCTACTCCATCTCATACTCTTACATGTCTGTTGGGCAGATAAAATATATTATGCTCACTTTGTTAAAGACAGCGCTGCCCACGAGGAGGCCGTCGCCCAGGTGATATTAATGTGTGTCTCTGTGGACAGGTAGAATCCTTGTAGCCTGGGGCTTGGTTTTGGGATTAAGCCTTTCCCACCCTTTTTGATGTGGGGTGGTACAATCCAATTATGCCTCAAAGAAGTGACTTTGTATTAGAGATTTCCCTATTTTGTATATTGGATTAAGGGTTTGGATTTCTACACTATAAAATGGGGACGGAGCGGAGGCTTGCCCTCTTGGTTCCTGAGATTATCATTGGAGGAGAGAGCAGAGCAGAGAGCAGAAGGAGGCCACGTGGAGTAGGCCAGGAGAAGCAGCCAAGATGGTGGAGTACTGAGTGAGAAGCCAGTTTGTGTAGAGTTTGTATCTGGGATAAGGAAGGAGATGGGGAACTGAGGAGAATAAGGCTGGTGAGCTAGAAACCTTTGATTCTAGAAAACTCGGATAAGTCAGTAGCTTTGTGAGCACTGAATGTGAGTGGGTTTTGGAGCCCAGTGTGTGTTTTTACTTGCCCGCCGGGTGCAAGCTAGGATTAAAGATGAAGGCCCAACAGTTCTTGGCTCTGTTGTTTCTTTACCGACTGTCCGAATCCAATGTGAACCTGCATAGGCCAGAAGGCTGCTGTGATAGTGGCCCTGGCCATGGCTTCTGGCTTTACAATGTCCAACTGCCATTTTCCTCTATTTTCTCCTTTACCCCAGCACTTAGTACCTTCTACAGTAGAATGTGATGTATACAGTATGTTTATAAAACTACATGATCCTTAACATTTTGTATAAGAATTTCCCTAATTGCTTATTTTACTAAGTTGACTGCATTGGCAAATTACACTTAGTAAGCTAGGCACAAGCTAATATAAATCTAAACTAACTTCCTGCACATAACAGGACAATTAAAATGAAGAGTAGTGGACAAAAAGAAAAAAAAGGGGGGGAAAGGTGCATGGAGGGATCCTATGGAGAGCAACCTCACAGGATGATCTGATTATAAATTCCTAACTGGGTAGATGGTGACTAGTCACAGCCCAGCCATACAACTTTTTTACTAAAAGCCTTATCCTTGCCTTACACAAGCCTTGTCCACTGTTTCTGTGCATCTAGATTAACACATTTTTGAAACACCCCTTTCAGTCCCCTCTTTCTAATAGAGCACATAACCTTAACTGCCTGTAATTGGATCTTAATGTGACCACCCCCAAGAAAGTGCATACTCTCAACTACCCTGTAATCTGATCTCCACATTGCTTCCTCTTATCTTCATGCAATCTTCCATTCATTCCTTCCTTAATCTCAAATGCATAAAAAGAAACTGCAAATTGCTTTTCTCTGAAGCATTTAACTCAGTCTGTTGAGATCTGGCTTTCAAGTACATCCTCTCTTTGGCTCAAATACATTTTTATAAAAATTCTCTACAGATTTGGATATTCTTATGTTGACAAATCAAAGGACATGTTTGTTTAAGAACTTAAATTTACTTCTGTTGGCAGTGACAATGACTAAGAAAAAATTCAGCATCAGGATGCAAACTGTAAGAGAAAGTTTGTTTAGAAAGTCATGCCCTGGCCAGTTTGCTCAGCGGTAGAGCGTCAGTCCAGTGTGTGGAAGTCCTGGGTTTGATTCCTGGTTAGGGTCGGAGCACATAGGAGAAGCGACCATCTGCTTCTCCACCCCTCATGCAGCTATGGCTCTAATGGTTCCAGCAAAATTGGCCGGCCCCAGGTGCTGAGGATAGCTCCATGGCCTCAGTCTCAGGCACTAAAGTAGCTCAGTTGCTCAGCATCACCTGGTAGGGGCTGGTAGGTGGATCCCGGTTGAGGTGCATGTGGGAGTCTGTCTATTTTCCCTGCTCTCACTTAATAAAAAGTCACAGAGGTAGGAGTGAGCAGTAGAAAAAAAATGAGCTCAGAAAACAAATTACAGCAGAAAAAGAAGGGGCCCTTGAAGCTTAAGAGAGAGGAGGGTAAATGTAACATGCTTAGGGGAAAGTGAGGGGGGGTGTGATGGGTATGTTCCTGGGAGGAAAGGACACTGGATCTTCAGACCTAAGGGCAATCAAGGGTGGGGATTTTAGGGGAGGTCCCAGAGGAGGATCCCAATAGAATATTCATCAGCTTTCTAGGTGTGTCCTTTCAGGGTCAAGGTCTTTATTGATTGGTTAGCACCAGGGCAAGGGGGTATTTAAGGCCCGTTGCCACAGCCACCATCACAACCGCCTGGCCATGCAGGTTCTCATTTGATTCGGACAGATGGTAATGAAACAATGGAGCCAAGAACTGGTGGGCCTAGCTTGCACCTGGCGGGCAAGAAATACACACAGTGGGAAAACTCTTCCCTTTCCATTCAGGGCTCCCAAAGCCACTGACTTATCTGAGTTTCCTAGAATCAAAGTTTTCTAGATCACCAGCCTTATTCACCTCTGTTCCCCATCTCCTTCTCTCTGCACAAACTGCACAAACTGGCTTCTCCTTCAGCACTCCATCTTGGCTGCCTCTCCCCTGCAACGCTGATGGCAGGATCTGAGCTAGAGTGCCCCCGGTCTGCCTCATTTTATAGTGTAGAAAATAAAACTTTAAGTCAATATACAAATAAGTAAGTCTCTGATAAAAAGCCACTTATCTGAGGCATAGGTGGAATTCCTCATAAGAGTGCATCACCCCACATCATGGAACAGTCAAGGGTGTGGGGAAAAGCTTAGTTTTGAGAAGATCTTAGTATTAGAAGGATATTGAAAAGACTTTAGTACTAAAAGGGTGGGAAAGGCTTAGTTTTAAAACTAAGCCTTAGGCTATAATGACTTTGCCAGCTTACAGCCTGTCTCCTACACCCAATGCAAACTATAAGCGAGCAAACATATATATCATATTTACAAACATATTTGACTTACAGGGTATTAGTCAGTGCATCTGGTCCTGAGATCAGCCATGGAGTTGCTTGTCTGGTTTTGCTACTTTCCTGGGCCTAGA
Organism: Saccopteryx leptura; assembly: GCF_036850995.1. Lineage (NCBI taxonomy): Eukaryota > Metazoa > Chordata > Mammalia > Chiroptera > Emballonuridae > Saccopteryx > Saccopteryx leptura. Next base: position 294,399,023 of record NC_089504.1, read on the forward strand.
ATTGAAACTCAACCTTGTCTGGTTTTGCAGTTTTTCTGGGCCTAGAACTGAAACTCAACTGAGGCCTAGATGTATTTGATGCTGATGAGAATCTCATTGTGCTGGGGACTTAATGCTTAAAGGCTATTGTCTGCCCTCCTTGTGTGTTCCCCCATCTTAAAGGGTCTAATCCGCACGACCAGCAACATGTCAGGAGAGGAAAGATCAGGGAAAGGTCCAAACTGCATGACCAGTGATATGAAAGGTCAGGGGTTCTAAACCACATGGTCACCACATGCTAAGGGAGGAAAGGTTACCCTGGAGGCAAGGTCCTTGTTTTTCCACATTTAACCACTGCTAGTCACCCAGGGCTTCTTGCCCTGGTGACCGTCTGTACCTGGCCCATTGTCTTTGCTCTGCTTATGCCTAACTGCCTATTATACCTCCTTACTAATTTAGCCATTTCAAATTTAATTCAAATTATAAGTAATGTGTAGGGATTTTATGCTGCCTGAAAATATCAAGATCCTCAGGTAGAAATATAAACATACTTTAATTTTGAAGTATAAACCTTTGCTATTTGGGGCCAGATATCCAACTAGGTGTCTTTTAAAGTTTTAAGATGTGTATATGCACTAATGCACACTCAGGGATTCATCACTACCATTAAATTCATTTTAAAAATGTCCTAAGTTGCATTTTTAACCTGGGTCTCCAGAGATGAAAAAACTAGTTCATTGATCCACCGTACACTGTAGTCTTGCCAAATTCATACCACAGTTTCTCATTTAAATGACCTTCTTTCTGACTTCATAGATGGGCGATATTTTTTTTTCCAGATGATTAAAGGTATAAATATTATTTTTCAGGGCAAACATCTTTAATACAAATTCACAATGTTATTATTACATATGACAATAATAGCTAATAATATCCCCATGTATAATGCAAGCTTAAGTATTTCAGCATTATTTTGAACATGCTGATTGAGTTGAAAATCTAGGTGAAATTCTTGTTTTAGTTTGTGTTGTATCTCTCCCAAATGCAGGTACCAACGAAAAACCATAAACTAATATTTTTAATGACAGCAGTCATAACAGCTGATTGGTTCTAAAGATCTTATGAGTGAATTTTTGCTAAGAACTGAAAATCATGTTGGAGTTCTGAGCTTTCATGAAATTAAAAACTTATAATAGTAAAACGATTAGGAGGCATTTCAGATCCCCAAAGACCTGTGTTTGTGACATGTACATTGAGGTCGGCAGAAATAAGAGTTGTCACAGGGCATCTCAGCCTGTCTCATCTGCTTTCCCTTGGACATTACATTTCTATTTCCTTTTGGCACTTCAAACCATTCAAAATGTTCAATGACTTAATTTAATGAATGCAATATTAGAAATGGAATATATTGGAAAATGTAAAGGAACCCTGCTCGCCTTTTTCAATATGATTAATATTTTATTTTTAAGAAAAGCAAATTAAAGAAAAATCCCCAACCTAAGGTCAACAGTGCCTGTTTAAGGAATCTATCTTATTCTATTCTCTTCAATGCACTGTCTTTTTCAGAATGTTAATGGGGGAAAGAGTGACAAGAATGACTTAGACGTACATGTCAGGAGAAAGGGTCAGCTCTTGGCAGTAGGATGTTAATTCACATCCATTAATAAAATTTATCCTCCTTACTGTCTCTCTGTTTCTCGTTCTCTTACTCTTTTCTCATGCACGAGCCTTCGCTCACCCTCCCACTTTTAAATAAAAATTTATTTATTTAGTTAGTTATTTGAGAGAGAGAGAGAGAGAGAAAGAAAGAGAGAACATTATGGACTTTTTACAGGAGCTGAGAAGGGCCACGGGGGCAGGCCAAAGTAAGAGTCTGACAATCTTCAGGTGATTAAGGAGACTCAAAGGCTAGGTAGACCTACAAAATGAATAACTATGGACCCAGAACCATGCCATAAGGCTCAATAGCTTGTGATTTGCAAGTTGATAAGACAAGAAGATTAATAATGCTGCCTGATAATGGCTGCTCCCTCTCAGCTGGGGAGATGGTAATGATCTGATGTTGCTGTAGGAGCAGTTCAGCATGCTGAGGAGAGGAGGGTGCAAATTCACTCATCCCAATTGGCCCTGAGGATATAGAGATTTTGAAAAATGGGAATGCAGTTACAGTTTTAATTAGATATAAAGTTTTTAATAATTTTGCTGAAATGAGGACTTCAAAGAACATATTTTGCAGCATTCAGGCCCATAACTCCTGAGTGACAGTTTTGGTTAATTTGCAAGTTTTCAGATCAAACTTTGCCCCTGGCTCCATGCTGAGGGTAAAGTAAAATGTCAATTTCTCTCCTCAGTGATCTCAAGCATCTTATTTAGGCAGGTGTGCTGAATTCTCTTATTCTGTAGACGTTAGCCGAACAAAACTACTCATTAAAATATACGCTTAGGAAAAAAATTAGCAGCATAAATAAAATCAGTAGTAATAAAGAGAATCAATCAGCAAGAAAAATGTACAGCAATATACAACATAAAATATTAAAGAAGAATAAGGGTAATATTGTATCTAAAAGGTGATTAAATGTTAGCATATGATTATGCTGTCATTGCATATTATTATCAAAGAATGTTTAATTTATACCCTGCTTAAAATTAGAGGTAGCTGTGCAAAAAAATATTTTTTTCGCCTCCAGACCCTATTTTTCTTTTTCCTGCTGAATCCACATATAGATTTGTGATTCAGATTTGTGGTCCTGAATTAATTACATTACGTATCTGAAGTGTGCTGGTTCTTCGGCAGTCTACAAGGGAGTAATAATAGAGATGATGTTGTCAGTCATTTTCTAGGCATTACTCAGTTCCTGCCATCTCCACTTTACTTCCCATCCCACTGCTCTCCCTGGTTTGGGGGAACAGCCTGCCAAAAGCTCCCTTTAACAAGAACCTCCTTGAAAAGCTCTTTAAAACAAAAAGTGAATTTAAAAAAAAAGCAAACAAGGCAAATTGATCGAAATAAATTGTATGTCATTTTATATTAAATTGATTACTGAGTCTTCTGAGGCTTCAACTTATAATCTACTTACATTTTATAAAAATCTGTGTGTGTTTGAGTTAAATTGCACTGGAGCATTTCTTGAGATTTTTAAAACAGTCAAAACCTGATACCGCTGAACTCTGTGCAAGGTTAGATGCAGGAGGCTGGGAACCCTGAAACCATGGAAGCTGGCTGACCACCCCCGGCCAGAGCGTTTGTGAGCAGGAGTTTGATGAGTTCCCACCACTTAAATTGATGCTTTCAAAAACAACCTGAAATTAATATGAGAACTTTGCTTCCCATGTGATTTCATTTCAAAACTGGGCTCACACTAGAAAAATATCGAAACAGTGCCCAAGTGTAAAGGAGTGAGAAGAAAACAAAACAAAAAGAAATGCAAAGATCACTTGTCTTCCACGTTCAATCTATTCAGTACATTGTTATTCTGACTTTTTATAGAAACCCCACCTTCTCAGAGAAAGCATCTCAGCACCACATGGCATGCTGCCAGCTCCTTCACAATGGTTTGTCCTGGCGTTAGATAGGATGCTATTCGAAGCAACTCAGCAATCTATCACATTTGTCCCTAGAGATCCCGACTTCAAAGAGATTGTCTACACTGGTGTGCAACAGGACAGTTGGCAAACTACAGGTTAGTCAGTCGACCAAATCCTACCCTTCCAGTAGATCTGAGCTCTCCCCATGTCTTCAGTCTACTTGAATAAGGTTGATCAAGACCAATGAACAGCAATCAAATAGCTGTTGTTATTTTTTGCAAATAGCAAATGTCCTAAGAATAAGTAACACCTGAGTATTCATTTGTTTAAAATATACTGCTCACAAAAATTAGAGGATATTTCAAAATTAATATGAAACAATAAAAAATAGAAGCATTTGATTTTTTTTATTAAACAAGAACATCAGAAAAACAGACGACAAGTCAAAGAAAGTCGTTCAATTATGCAAATGAGATGCAAAACCAACTTTTATTTCATCAGGGAAAATGCACTATACAAAAGGCTGAAAATACTGGAGTGCCTGCACTTTCTCTGGTCCCCTAATTTTTGTGAGCAGTGTATGCAACGTATTATTAAAGGCAAAATAAAAATGTCTTTGAGTTCTTGTGGGCTTAATAAAACAGACAACTCCAGTACGATGACCAGAACAACACGTTTAAAGGACAGAAGGTTCAGAAACATCTGTGTGTGATAAAATGCAGACTAACCTGGATGTAGGAAATCATTGTCCAGTCCACACTTGGTGCTGGACCTCACAGGAAATCTATCGTAGTATTAGAAATACTACTGACACACACTATATGCTCAAATGGCATTATAACTTGCTGCTAATTACTACCTCCACAGGTAAATTCTGCAGGCTATGATAACAAAAGATTTTTGTCTAACTTCAGTTCAAATGCCTTGTAATATATAGGAAAGAATTTTAAAAATAAATTTAAATGTCTGTTTCACAGAGCTAATAATACATTTTGCCCTGTATCTTTCATGTCTGGTCAAATCTTGTCTGAGCTAGAAAAAGTGGAAGAGCGTAGGCTTCTGGAGATAATCTTATGAAAGGAGGAATCGACAGGTTAAAAAGATAGTTTTATACCTCCTGCTTTATTAGCTTTTTATGATTAACATGAAGTCAGAGATTTTTGTTAAGTTGCTGTTAGACAACTTGTACTTTCTTCGAATTGTGTTCAAAAGTATTTATTCGGGAGATAAGTTTTAAAAGGATATGGAATTATACCGAGGACAATCAAATAAAATAAAAGTGTACAATTTCAGAGTAAGTTACATCCTGGTGATTTGAGCTGTTTTGCATTAGGATTCAGGTCTGCGTGTGTTAGACGAACAGTTTGCTGTGCTTACTTGGATTCTTGCCCATTTTGTCAAAAGGTAAAATTCCAATAAGAAAGTCAGTGTTCATAAATTGTGTTCAAATGGGACCAAGTGTGCACCCAGAATATTATTAAAAAGAGACTGTTGTGATGATACATAGACACAGGAAAAATTAATCCTGCATGCCCACGTGTTTTATTGGGTGAAATTCTGTAAGGTGAGTTTCATTAAACAAGTTTTCAGCCTGTTTGTTCAGCTGGTCTGCCCATCATATTCACCACTTCTCACTGCACTAGCACTTATTCTAACTTTACTTTTGGTTCTAACACTAAGACAATACGCTGTATTTTCCATCTATTTAGGCATTTCAAAACTGTATAAGAAAAATTGGATTAAGAGTAATTTCTTTAATCAGTTATTCATTTTTCATTGTTAGTACATCCTTTAAAAATTTCATTCATTAATAAGCTACATAATTCTGTAGCTATATCCACGTAAACCTGAGCCTAGACACAACTGTAAAGTTATACATAGTAAAAAAATTATAAGAAAGAAGAATGGAGTGTTTAGTATCCATCCTTTAAGGCTCAACTTAATTCAAGTCTTCAATAAAGACTTGATTTTTCTGAAAAGAAGTGACTTTTTTTTTTCACTGAAGTTCAATAGTCTTTGTTAAAATTTTAGGGAGCCAGGTCTTGATGACAGGTTCCTTGAAGGAAGGGGCTCTGATGACTTATCTTCATATTCCTTAAATTCCTCACAGGGTATGTGCTCAATTAATAGAGACTTATTAAATAGTCTTTAGTGAGAATATAGGGACAAAATGAAATTTCTGTTTAGCAATAGATATTCATTGCATAGCACAATGTATTATTTAACTCCAAGTAATATCATTCCACAAAAGATAGACTTTAGTTGAAGGATTAAAATTTTATACATCAGGTCCTATCGGACAAACAAGTGTGTCAGGCTTCCTTGTTCGTACTTTGCCTAATTGGTGCATGAGCATGGGGCAGCACCCCGTGTGTATAGTGTATGTAAGGCTGCAAGTGCTTGACCTCAGTGTGCAGATTGTAGATTGTGGATTGCCTGCCACCATTGTCAGGGGCCATTTTTGCTATTTGTAAAGCCAGTTGCCAAGGCCACCACCACCTGGCCCGTGCAGGTTTGCATTAGATTCAGACAGACGGTAATGAAACAGTGGAGCCAAGAACTGGTGGGCCATTAGCTTAATCCTAGCTTGCACCTGTGGTCAAGCAATACACATAGTGGAAAAACACTTCCCTTTCCATTAAGGGCTCCCAAAGCCACTGACTTTTCTGAGTTTCTGTTGGTCAAATAAGTTTGTAAATATGATATATATGTTTGCTCGCTTATAGTTTGTATTGGATGTGGGGGACAGGCTGTAAGCAGGTCGGGTCATTATAGCCTAAGGCTTAGTTTTAAGACTAAGCTTTTCCCCACACCCTTGACTAATTGCATGATGTAGGGTGGTGCACTCTCATGAGGAATCCCATTATGCCTCAGATAGGTGACTTTGTATCAGAGACTTCCTTGTTTATATATTGGATTAAAAGTTTTGATTTCTATACTATAAAGTGGGGCAGACCAGGAGCTTGTTCTCTCTTGGTTCCTGCTATCACCATTGCAGGGGCCTCCCTGATTCCTTGCTCTTCATGGGAAAAGCAGGTTTTCTGCTTTTCCTGTGCCTTCTCTTGTGGCTTGCCTGTCTTGGTGAGACACCAATAAACAGAATGGCCCACCATCCTCCAACTCCACTATTTCTTTACCATCTGCCTGAATCCAATGAGAACCTGTATGTGAATGGCCACAATGGCAGCTCCTGGCCTTACAACTGGCATAGTTTGTGGCAGGATTTGGAGATCGGTATGGGACTACCACCCTTGACAGGTGGGGTAGAGCAGTGGTCCCCAACCTTTTCTGGGCCACGGACTGGTTTAATGTCAGAAAATATTTTCACGGACTGGCCTTTAGGGTGGGACAAATAAATGTATCACATGATCGAGACAAGCATCACGAGTAAGTCTTAGACGGATGTAACAGAAGGAATCTGGTCATTTTTTAAAAATAAAACATTGTTCAGAGTTAAATATAAATAAAACAGAAGTAATGTAAGTTATTTATTTTTCTCTGCAGACCAGTACCAAATGGACCATGGACCAGTACCAGTCCACGGCCTGGGGGTTGGGGACCACTGGGGTAGAGGACTGGTTGCTACTCTGGCTCCCCATGGCTGTCCTTTTAGGGGCCTTGGGCTATGTATTTTTTACGCAAGAGGAAACCAGGAGTCCCGTGCAAGAAGCTGCCTGAGGTCAAAAGTGTCAGTATGAATTATAAATCAAACCACAGAATAGGCTGGAATTAAAGCAAGCACTGGAGAAGGAATTATGGGTTCGTGAGTTGCAGTTTGCCCTGGAAGCTGAACATTTGCACTGGCAGTTGTTGGATAAACAACTGCAGATTCAAGAGCTTGAGTCTCAGCTTCTGGCCAAAAGCCAGCAGCCACAGGAGCCTAAATGGTCACCAAAGGAGCAGCAGCATCCGTGCTGGTGGATTGGCTTTGAGTCAGTGGGAGCAGGTGCTAGAAAATCCTCTTCTGAGGATGAGAATGCTCAGGCTGAAGCTGCCATACACACACTGAGAGCCCGACCAGTTGTCGCCAAGAAGGTAAAAACCCAGCAACAAAGAGTCCCTCAGGGGCAGCCACAGCCTCCTTCCCAGGTAATGGAACACTCTGTGGTCCGGCCCTACACCCAAGCAGAGCTGATGGAGTTGGGGGCACAATTTAGGCAGAAACCTACTGAATCCCTGGTAGTCTGGTTACTACAATTATGGGACATAGGGGTGGATGGTATCATGCTCTCCGGAACAGAGATGGAGAAATTGGCCACCATTACCACACACTCCTCCTCGAGGCAGCGTCTTCAGAACTGCCATGGCAACCAAGGAGACCATAACTTATTAGAATGGTGATGGCCACCATTCGTATGGTCAGGCAGACTGCTGGAGAATTGCCGGGGGCAATGAGTCGGTGGCAGAGCTACAGTGAGTTAGTAAAGGTCCTTCGGGAACTAGTTATGAAGAATGCTGTTTTCAACCCTGGGTTCCGTGGGCCAGATGAGGAAGTGTTTATGGGGAAAATGAGGGAATTTATCCTTGCTAGTGCCCTGTCAAGCCCTTTTTGGGTCACTTGTGGCTATCTTGGGCCCTATTTGGGGCAGCCCATCAATGCAGTTACACAGATGGTAGCAGATTTGGGAGAGCTGGAGGCTGCTTGGGATCATATAGCAGTGAGGGCTGCTGCCTATGTTGCCCTCCCCCCCCCCAACTAACTAGGGAAACAGGCCTGTAAAGGTTACCCAAACACAGATGTGGGTAAATTTGATTGTGGCTGGAGCAGATAAGGGGAAATTGGATGGCCAGTCTAATAAAATTCTTTTGGAGCTTTGGCGGCAGCTTAAACCGGAACAGAAGTTCCAGCCACTGAGACAAAAGGCCCCAGCATCTACCAATAAAACATTTGGTGCACAGGCAGCTCAGTTATAAGATTATATGATAGAGACGGCCGAGGGAGAGGAGAACTCTCAAGACCCACTGTACCAGTTTGAATAGGAAAAGTGCTGAGGGACCCATCTAATGGGGATGGGCGGGGACCAGAGGCCACACGTAGAACTGGCTATCCCCTTGTCCCCTTCCAATGTACAACAGGTGTTGGCCTTGGTGGATAAAGGTGCAGAATGTTTCCTTCTCTATGGCAGTGGTCCCCAACCCCCGGGCCACAGACCAGTACCAGTCCGTGAGCCATTTGGTACCGGTCCGCAGAGAAAAAATAAATAACTTACATTATTTCCGTTTTATTTATATTTAAGTCTGAACAATGTTTTATTTTTTAAAAATGACCAGATTCCCTCTGTTACATCCATCTAAGATTCACTCTTGATGCTTGTCTTGGTCACGTGATACATTTATCCATCCCATCCTAAAGGCCGGTCCGTGAAAATATTTTCTAACATTAAACCGGTCCTTGGCCCAAAAGAGGTTGGAGACCACTGCTCTATGGGAACCCAGAGTGGTTTTCTGGGACCCCAGTGGCCACTGATGGTTATGGGGGCCAAACTGTTCAAGTGAAGCCAATAACTTCCATTGGGGATAGGAAGACTGCCTCCTAAGCCATATAAAGTGTATGTATCTCCTATTCCTGAATATATTTTGGGGGTAGATGTCTTGCAAGGACTGTGGTTGGAAACTACAGCCCAGGAGTTTCAGCTGTGGATCAGGGTTGTGAAGACAGTGTTGCAGGGACATGCATCACATTCTTCTTTGCAATTACCCATCCCTCGGCGTGTGACTAACACCAAGCAGTACCACCTGCCAGGTGGTTATGAAGAAGTCACAGGGACAATCTTCGAACTAGAAAAGGTGGGGATCATCCAGCCAGCACGCAGTCCTTACAACTCTCCAGTATAGCCTGTGAGCAAACCAGATGGAACCTGGAGACTGACAGTAGATTACAGAGAACTTAATAAAGTTGTTCCCCCTTTGCATGCTGCTGTTCCTTTGATAGCTAACATTATGGATCGGCTAAGCCATGAGTTGGGGACATACCACTTTGTGGCAACTTGGCCAATGCCTTTTTCTCTATTGATATAGCTGCAGAGAGTGAAGACCAATTTGCCTTCAGATGGGGAGAGAGACAATGGACCTTTACAGTGATACCCCAGGGCTATTTGCATAGTCCCACCTTGTGCCATGGGCTGGTGGCTGCTGACCTGGCTCAAAGGAAAAAGCCAGAGGTGGCCCTGGCCGGTTGGCTCAGTGGTAGAGCGTCGGCCTGGCATGCAGGAGTCCTGGGTTTGATTCCCGGCCAGGGCACACAAGAGAAGCACCATCTGCTTCTCTCCCCCTCCCCCTCTCCTTTCTCTCTGTCTCTCTCTTCCCCTCCTGTAGCCAAGGATCCATTGGAGCAAAAAGTTGGCCCGGGTGCTGAGGATGGCTCCATGGCCTCTGACTCAGGCACTAGAATGGCTCTGGTTGCAACAGAGCGATGCCCCAGATAGACAGAGCATCGCCCCCTGGTGGGCATGCTGGGTGGATCCCGGTCAGGCACATGCGGGAGTCTGTCTGACTGCCTCCTTGTTTCCAACTTCAGAAAATAATAAAAAATAATAATTAAAAAAAAGAAACAGCGAGAGGCAGTTCGCATGTACCATTATATTGATGATATTATTCTAACTAGTTATTCTCTTCCAGAATTGGAGCAAGCAGTCCCTACCCTACTATCCCATTTGACAGCATGTGGCTGGACAGTCAATGAGAACAAATTACAAGGACCTCGGTGATCTGTTAAATGCTTGGGAGTTGTCTGGTCGGGTAAGACAAAAATTATTCCTGATACAGTTATAGATAAGATCCAAGCATACCCTATGCCCACTACGGTAAAACAGTTACAGAAATTCTTAGGTTTGTTGGGGTATTGGCAAGCATTTATACCCCATTTGGCTCAGTTACTATGCTCCTTGTACAACCTTATTCGGAAGGGGGTTTGTTGGGATTGGACTGAGCAGGCACAAGGTTCATTTAAAGCAGCTAAGAGAGCTGTCAAGGTGGCAAGCTTGAATGTGTTTGATCCTGCCAGGCCCTGTGAGCTGGATGTTCATGTAACCTCAGAGCGGTTTGGATGGGGCTTGTGGCAATGAACAGAGTGCTTATAGCAATCTATTGGGTTTTGGTCCCAATTGTCGAAAGGTGCTGACATACATTACTCATTAGTGGAGAAGCAGCTGGCAGCTGTGTATGTTGCCCTCTTGGCCACTGAAAGTATTACAACCACAACACCAGTTACAGTCAAGACAACATACTCTATTGCAGGATAGGTGAGAGATTGGGCAACCAAACCACATAGTGATATGGCCCAAATGTCCACCCTGGCCAAGTGGGGTGCCTACCTGCAACAACGCTGTGCTCTTAGCACCAGCCCATTGAGGGCAGAACTGCAGGAAGTCTTGGGTCCAGTCACCTATGCGACCTTAGAGTCAGGTGCAGCTGGGGCTCAGGAGGCAGAACTGAAGTCAGTCCCTACCAGGAGGGGCGGGTGCCCATCCCCGAGGATGCCTGGTATACTGATGGTTCCAGCAGGGGCCAACCTGACAAATGGATGGTTATAGCCTTCCATCTGGCCACTGAAACTCTTTGGATGGACACAGGTACAGGCCAGAGCAGCCAATGGGCAGAATTAAGAGCTGTTTGGCTAGTTGCCCATAATGAACCTTCACTTCTGGTGATCTGTACTGACAGCTGGGCTGTCTATTGTGACTGACCCTTTGGATTGCTACTTGGCACATTAACCAGTGGATGGCAATGCACCATCCATTATGGGGTCAGGCCATGTGGCAGGACTTATGGGAAATAGGACACCAGAAGCAGGTGACAGTATATCATGTCACAGGGCATGCCCCTCTAGCCCATCCTGGGAATGATGAAGCAGATACATTGGCAAGGGTGCAGTGGTTGGAGACTGTACCTGCAGGTGATTGGCGCAGTGGCTCCACTGGCACCTGCTCCATGTGTGACAGAAAACTATGTGGGCTACAGTGAAGGCGTGGAACTTGCCTGTGTCCTATGCAGAGGTACTTGCAGCCTGTGAGCAATGTGCAGTATGTTCCAAGGAGCACCCTCAGAGACCACTGGTGTCACCTGGACAGATCCAGAGGGGTCATGTTCCACTGACACGATGGCAGATAGACATCACTGGACCCTTACCAAAGTCAGAAGGGTACCAGTATTCAGTCACTTGTGTAGATATTGCCACTGGGCTGCTTGCTGCTTACCCCATCCGTAACCCTGACCAGAGGGCAGTCATACAGGCTCTGGACCACCTGAATGCTACATATGGGCCACCGCTGTTCCTTGAAAGTGACAATGGTACCCACTTCACTGGTTCAAGTGAGGCAATGGGCTCAAGACTTGGGGGTGGACGGGAAGTACCATGTTCCCTACCACCCCCCGGCTGCTGTTATCATTGAGCGGTATAATGGACTCTTAAAGCAGGGACTGCGACAGGAGGGGGGCACTGGCTCTCTTACTGGATGGACATGCCACTTATGGACAGTACTCCAGATTTTGAATGAGAGACCTTAACAGGGGAGCCCAGCTCTAGTAGAGGCCCTTCTGCATCGGGCAGCTGCCCCCATTCAGTTGCAGATATGCACCAAGGACATTTTACTCAAGCCAGGTTTTGGACAGCAGGGCAACGTGCTCTTGACTGCCCCAACAGCCCTCCTTAAAGGCCAACAGCTTTGATGAACTTGGCCCTGGACCATACAGGTCTCCCATCTGAGATGGGTGGCCTTGTTGGCACCATAGGGAAAGGGGCTAGAGGTGGACCTCCAGTTAACTCCTTGGGCAACCAGCACCTGGCCACCTAAGGTAGAAGTGTATTATCCCTTGAGTGCTCAGGGAGACAGCAATATGTCCCTTTGTAATTTCTTTATGGCCAATAATGAGTTCTCCTACTTTACTACACATAGAACCAGCAGATGCTGGTGTAATGGCCAACAAGGTTTGGTATGCCCGCTCAGGGTGGCCTCTGGTACCAGCTACGGTGCTGTCTGCAAACAAAATTCTGGCCTGTATTCTGCCAGAGGGAAAAGATTTACCTTTCTTGGTGCCACTGACAGCTCTCTCATTTCGCCCATAGCTTTTGATTTGCTAATCCTATTGCTGAAGTTGGTACTGTTTCTGTTTATGCAATGTATTCCACTCCTTGCACAGTGACCGTAATGGAAGATACCTGTGGTTTAGGTTGTGAAGCGAGCAAAACGGGTGGAATGTTGGTCAAATAAGTTTGTAAATATAATATATATGTTTGCTCACTTATAGTTTGTATTGGGTGTAGGGGACAGGCTGTAAACTGGCTGGGTCCTTATAGCTTAAGGCTTAGTTTTAAGACTAAACTTTTCCCCACAGTGGAAAAGTATAATTCCCCACTAAACTTTTTCCCTTGACTGATTGCATGATGTAGGGTGGTGCACTCTCATGAGGAATTACATTATGCCTCAGATAAGTAACTTTGTATCAGAGACTTCCTTGTTTGTATATTGATTTAAAGGTTTTGGTTTCTACACTATAAAGTGGGGCATACTGGGAGCTTGCTCTCCCGGTTCCTGAGATTAGCATTAGAGAAGAGAGCAGAGAAAGACTACGTGGAGGAGGCCAGGAGAAGCAGCCAAGATGGCGGAGTGTTGAAGGAGAAGCCAGTTTGTGCAGAGTTTGTGCAGAAAGAAGGAGATGGAGAACAGAGGTGAATAAGTCTGGTGAGCTAGAAACCTTTGATTCTAGGAAACTCGGATAAGTCACTAGCTTTGTGAACACTGAATGAGTGGGTTTTGGAGCCCAGTGTGTGTTTTTACTTGCCCACTGGGTGCAAGCTAGCATTAAAGGTAATGGCTCACCAGTTTTTGGCTCTATTATTTCTTTACTGACTGTCCGAATCCAATGCAAATCTGCGTGGGCCAGGTGGCTGTGATGGTGGCCGTGCCTACTGGCTTTACACTCATCTACCATTGTGAGACTCTAATAGATGAAATGGCCCACCATCCTCTGACTCCACATTTCCTTTACCATCTGCCTGAATCCAATGGGAACCTGCCTGGCCATGACCACTGGCCTTACAGCTCCCAGTACCTGGAACCTGACTCACTGGTCGGCACCGGGTGTGTGCACTTAGAAAGCTTATTGGAGGGACTAACAAAAAGGATTCCTGCTGCTCCTATAGAAGTGAGGCTGCACCCAGGAGCTCAGGAGTCTGAGTCAGTTTTAGACATGTTTGTTTAGCCTGCATTGTTTTGAAAACATCATGCAATTTATGGCCAACATTACAAAAATTAGAAGGCTCTGCATATATATTTACACTTCCAGGTTGTTTTGAAAAAGTGAAAGACCTACCCTGGGCTCATGTCTCTGTGTGCCAGCATTTGGTTAGAGCTAGAAAGCTGCAGACCTTTTGGTTGGGGCACGTGCTCCCCTGTGCACAGGGTCCCACTGCTGACCCCTTGGTTGGGGCACGTGCTCCCCTGTGCACAGGGTCCCACTGCTGACCCCTTGGTTGGGGCACGTGCTCCCCTGTGCACAGGGTCCCACTGCTGACCCCTTGGTTGGGGCACGTGCTCCCCTGTGCACAGGGTCCCACTGCTGACCCCTTGGTTGGGGCACGTGCTCCCCTGTGCACAGGGTCCCACTGCTGACCCCTTGGTTGGGGCACGTGCTCCCCTGTGCACAGGGTCCCACTGCTGACCCCTTGGTTGGGGCACGTGCTCCCCTGTGCACAGGGTCCCACTGCTGACCCCTTGGTTGGGGCACATGCTGCCTTGTGCTGAAGATTCCACTTGAAGAGTTTCATTTTGCTGCTGTTATAGTCATGTGACTATTTAATAACAACTTTACTAGAGCTTTTAAAAACTAATCTAAAAAGTGATCAGATGCTAACACTAATTACTACCTTTGGGAGGTTAAATATCGAACCCCCAATGTTCAAGTCTTAATTTCCAGAAGTTGTGAATGTGTTACCTAATCAGGTAAAAGAGAATTGGCAGATGTGTTAAAATTAAGAATCTGGAAATGGGAGATTATCCTGTATTATCCAGGTGGGCTCAATCTAATCACCTGACACTTCAAAACCGGAAGAGGAAAGCAGCAGAGTAGACCAGGGCAGTGCTCATGAGAAAGATGAACCCTGCAGCAGAGTAGACCAGGGCAGTGCTCATGAGAAAGATGAACCCTGCCCTTGCTGGCTTTGAACATGGTGGAAGGAGTTTGTGAGCCGAGGCAGGCAGGCAGCCTCCTGAAAAAGCAAGGAGGCAGATTCTCCTCTAGAACCTCAAAAAATATTCACAGTCCTGCCAAAACTTTGATGTTAGCCCGTTGAGATACATTTCAGACTGCTGACGTCCAGATTACAAAATCACGAATATGTGTTAACTTACTAAATCTGTGGCAATTTGTTACAGCAGAAAACAAGCAACAACAAAAAAATGAATATAATATTTTACATGTATGTAAAGTGTTGTTTAATACAACGTTTCTAAAGCTGTAGTTATTGAGTTTATAAAGGTGTTGATAGAATGGCTATAAATTAAATAATAATAATTCAAATTGAGGAAGGAAAGGCAGGCCCCCTCTTTCCTGAAAAGGAAGAAACAATAAGAACACAAGGGAAAGGAGACAGCAAGGGTAACTGAGTCAGCCAGTGATAAATTAACTGCATACCATAGTTCTTTCTCTAAACGAGTGCTTAGAGTCACTTACAATACAAAGCAAGAATAGTAGGATCTGTATGTAGCTATGACCAGTGATCTGGAGATCCCTTCCCCCTTGCTGACCCTGCCAAAACTTTCCCTCTTCTCTCCTGGAGTCCTAGGAAACCTTAAACAAAGAAATCACGCACCCGTTGCTTAGATACTGTAAAGGTATATAACCTTTGAGAAAATCTAATTCTGGAAGCTCGTGTTTTGGAGCTACAAGCTCCACATGCTCTGCTGGCTTCAATAAATTCTCTTTCCTTCATTAATAAAGTTATTTGAGTGTCTTACCTCCGTCGGGTTGCTTCCTGCTACAAAGTAAGTAAATATATAAATATAACTAAATTTAATTTCTAATTGAGAAATTTAATCTAGTCATTTATGGGTGTAATCAGTTAAATTGTTATTTATTCTATAAATTCAGGAGATAAAATAATTGATAAAACAGCCCAAACTTCTGATTTCTTAAAGCTGGTATTCTTCTTAGGATTATAAGGGTTCAGAATGAGTTACCCTAAGATATAACTCTGTGCTCCAGAGAAACTTCTGCCTTCACTGTTAACTGCCTAGAAGAATTTGAATTAGAGGCCTTACTCATAAAAATATCATCAGCCAAAATCTTTTCAACCCACCTATATAGCAGGGGAAACTTTTATTTACTAAACATTTTTTATTCTTATCATCTTGAAATGACCCTTTGAGGCCCCCAAGATGCACTATGTTATCCTTAGCTCAGAATATCTAATATGCTTCAATCCTCCTTTCTATCTCAGAACCTCTCCTTCTTATGCGGTCTCTGATTCACTTATGTGGAGTTCCCATATATATGTATTAAATGTGACTATTTTCTCCTGCTAATCTATCTCATGCCTATTTAATTATTAGACCAGCCAGAAGAACCTTGAAGGCAGTGGAAAATTTGCTCCATCTGCACAGGATACAGAAACTAAATATATAAAAAATAAATTATTAATGAAAACATTGTGCTAAATATGAGGAGGAAAAATAAACCTCCAGAAAAAGAGAATAATAAAGGTTTTTAACTTTAGCCTGACCAGACAGTGGTGCAGTGGCTAGAGCATTGGACTGGGACATGGAAGACCCAGGTTCAAAACCCCAAAGTTGCCGAATTGAGCACAGGGTCATTAGCTTGAGCATGGGATCATCAAAATGACCCCATGGTCGCTGGCTTGAGCCCAGAGATTGCTAGCTTGAGCAAAGGGTCACTTGCTCTGCTGTAGCCCCCCAATCAAGGCACATATGAGAAAGCAATCAATGAACAACTAAGGCAGTGGTTCTTTTTTCTTTCTTTCTTTCTTTTTTTTTTTTTTGTATTTTTCCGAAGCTGGAAATGGGGAGACAGTCAGACAGACTCCCACATACGCCCGACCAGGATCCACCCGGCATGCGCACCAGGGGGCGACGCTCTGCCCACCAGGGGGCGATGCTCTGCCCCTCCGGGGCATCACTCTGTTGTGACCAGAGCCACTCTAGCGCCTGAGGCAGAGGCCAAGGAGCCATCCCCAGCTCCCGGGCCATCTTTGCTCCAATGGAGCCTCGCTGCGGGAGGGGAAGAGAGAGACAGAGAGGAAGGAGAGGGGGAGGGGTGGAGAAGCAGATGGGCGCTTCTCCTGTGTGCCCTGGCTGGGAATCGAACCCGGGACCCCTTGCACGCCAGGCCGACGCTCTACCACTGAGCCAACCGGCCAGGGCCTAAGGCAGTGGTTCTTAAACTGTGTGCCAGGGTGCACTGCCACACCCGAGTTTTCCAGGTACTCCTTATGGTATTCCAGAGAAATATGTGCCTGTTGGGAACCAAAGAACTAACAGGGTTTTTGGAGTTTAGATTTTGGGGGGATAGAGGTGTGGGGAATTGGCTGGTAAGGTGACAGTCTGCCCAACCCCCATCTCACTTGCTTGATTAGGTTGCAAAAGGCTCTTAAGCTGTGGTGCTGGGTTGTTTATACTACCCCCCATGTTCCCTGGAAAGACTGGAGGCAAGTTTCCTCTATCCTTTGTTTGGTGTAAAGTTAAGATGATATGTATGGTGGGGGTTTTCTGCACTTAACACAATTAAGAGTAAAAAGAGAGGAATTCTTCAATGTATTGACAAGAAAATGAGAGTTTGCCTTGCAAATATGTGCCCAAACATTGAAGAGACTGCTAGGACACATCAGGCACATGTTTCTCATAAACACAAGAATGAAAAACTTAACACATTTGAGCCAGGACCTGCTGAATTTACTAAATCTTACAAAGAATGTATCTATACATATAAAAAGATAACTTTTTTGTTGTTTTTTATATTTTTAACCCCCCTTTTTTACAAATTCTAAAAAGCATAACTCAAAAAATGTAACTGTTGGTCAAATAAGTTTGTAAATATGATATACATGTTTGCTTGCTTATAGTTTGCATTGGGTGTGGGGGACAGGCTGTAAGCAGGCAGAGACCTTATAGCCTAAGTGACGTTGTATTAGAGATTTTCCTGTTTTTTTTATTGAATTAAAGGCTTTGATTTCTACACTATGAAATGGGGCAGAGGAGCCCATGTTGAAGGAGAGCAGAGAAAGGCCATGTGGAGGAGAGAAGAAACAGCCAAGATTGCAGAGTGCTGAAGGAGAAGCCAGTTTGTGCAGAGTTTGTGCAGAGAGAAGGAGATGGGGAACAGAGGTGAATAAGGCTGTTGAGGTAGAAACCTTTGATTCTACGGAACTTGGATAAGTCAGTGGCTTTGGGAGCCCTGAATAGAAAGGAAAGTGTTTTCCCACTGTGTGTATTTCTTTTTATATATATAAAATTTTATTTTTTTAATGGGGTGATATCAATAAATCAGGATACATATATTCAAAGAAAACATGTCCAGGCTATCTTGTCATTCAATTATGTTGCATACCCATCTGTCACCTTCTATCTAGTTTTCTTTGTGCTCCTACCCCTCCCCTTTTCCTCACCCTCTCCCCCCTCCCCCGTAATCACCACACTCTTATCAATGTCTCTTAGTCTCACTTTTATGTCCCACCTACATATGGAATAATGCAGTTCCTGTTTTTTTCTGATTTACTTATTTCACTTCGTATAATGTTATCAAGATCCCACCATTTTGCTGTAAATGATCCGATGTCATCATTTCTTATGGCTGAGTAGTATTCCATAGTGTATATGTGCCACATCTTCTTTATCCAATCATCTATTGATGGGCTTTTTGGTTGTTTCCATGTCCTGGCCACTGTGAACAATGCTGCAATGAACATGGGGCTGCATGTGTCTTTACGTATCAATGTTTCTGAGTTTTGGGGGTATATACCCAGTAGAGGGATTGCTGGGTCATAAGGTAGCTCTATTTTCAGTTTTTTGAAAAACCACCATATTTTTTCCATAATGGTTGTACTACTTTACATTCCCACCAACAGTGAATGAGGGTTCCTTTTTTTTCACAGCCTCTCCAACATTTGCTATTACCTGTATTGTTAATAATAGCTAATCTAACAGGTATGAGGTGTATCTCATTGCAGTTTTGATTTGCATTTCTCTAATAACTAAAGAAGATGAGCATCTTTTCATATATCTGTTGGCCATTTGTATTTCTTCCTGAGAGAAATGTCTGTTCATGTCCTCTTCCCATTTTTTTATTGGATTGTTTGTTTGTTTGTTGTTGAGTTTTATGATGAGTTCTTTGTATATTTTGGATATTAGGCCCTTATCTGAGCAGTTGTTTGAAAATATCATTTTCCATTTAGTTGGCTTTCTGTTTATTTTGTTATCAGTTTCTCTTGCTGAGAAAAAACTTCTTAGTCTGATGTGGTCCCATTTATTAATTTTGCCTTCACTTCTCTTGCCTTTGGAGTCAAATTCATAAAATGCTCTTTAAAACCCAAGTTCATGAGTTTAGTACCTATGTCTTCATCTAGGTACTTTATTGTTTCAGGTCTTATGTTTAGATCTTTGATCCATTTTCAGTTAATTTTAGTACAGGGGGACAAACTGTAGTCCAGTTTCATTCTTTTGCATGTGACTTTCCAGTTTTCCCAGCACCATTTGTTGAAGAGGCTTTCTTTTCTCCATTGTGTGTTGTTGGCCCCTTTATCAAAAATTATTTGACTATATATATGTGATTTTATTTCTGGGTTTTCTATTCTGTTCCATTGGTCTGAGTGTCTATTTTTCTGCCAAAACCATGCTGTTTTGATTGTTGTGGCCATAAAATATAGTTTGAAGTCAGGTATTGTGATGCCCCCAGCTTCATTCTTTTTCTTTAGGATTGCTTTGGCTATTCAGAGTTTTTTATAGTTCCATATAAATCTGATGATTTTTTGCTCCATTTCTTTAAAAAATGTCATTGGTATTTTGATGGGAATTGAATTAAATTTATATATTGCTTTGGGTAGTGTGGCCATCTTGATTATATTTATTCTTCCTAACCAAGAACAAGAAATATTCTTCCATCTCATTATATCTTTTTTGATTTTCCTTAACAATACTTTATAGTTTTCATTATATAAATCCTTTACATTCTTTGTTATGTTTATTCCTAGGAATTTTATTTTTTTTGTTGCAATCATGAAGGGGATTATTCTTTTGAGTTTGTTCTCAAATGTTTTATTGTTGGTATATAGAAGGCTATGGACTTCTGTATGTTAATTTTGTATCCTGCAACCTTACTGTATTGGCTTATTGTTTCTAGTAGTCTTTTTGTGGATTCTTTGGGGTTTTCGATGTATAGGATCATATCATCTGCAAAAAGTGATACCTTTACTTCTTCTTTTCGATATGGATGCCTTTTATTTCTTTGTCTTGTCTGATTGCTCTGGCTAGAACCTCTAGCTCCACATTAAATAAGAGTGGAGAGAGTGGACAACCCTGTCTTGTTCCTGATTGAAGGGGGAAAGCCTTCAGTTTTGTGCCATTTAATATGATGTTAGCTGATGGTTTATCATATATGGCCTTTATCATGTTGAGATATTTTCCTTCTATACCCATTTTGTTGAGAGTCTTAAACATAAAATTGTGTTGTATTTTATCGAAAGCTGTTTCTGTGTCTATTGATAAGATCATGTCATTTTTGTTCTCTGTTTTGTTGATATGGTGTATTACGTTAACCGTTTTATGTATGTTGAACCATCCTTGAGATTTTGGGATGAATCCCACTTGATCATGATGTATTATTTTTTTAATATTTTGTTGTATTTGATTTCCTAGTGTTTTGTTTAGTATTTTAACATCTGTATTCATTAGAGATATTGGTCTGTAGTTTTCTTTTTTGTGCCATCCTTGCCTGGTTTTGGTATGAGGGTTATGTTGGCCTCATAAAATGTGTTTGGAAGTATTGCTTCTTCTTCAATTTTTTGGAAGACTTTGAGTAGAATAGGAACCAAGTCTTTTTTGAATGTTTGATAAAATTTGCTGGTATAGCCGTCAGGGCCTGGAGTTTTATTTTTGGGGAGGTTTTTAATGGTTTTTTCTATTTCTTCTCTACTAATAGGTCTGTTTAGGCTTTCTGCTTCTTCTTGACTCAGTCTAGGAAGGTTGTATTGTTCTAGGAATTTATCCATTTATTCTAAGTTGTTGAATTTAGTGGCATAAAGTTTTTCATAGTATTCTACAATAATTCTTTGTATATCTACGATGTCCGTGGTGATTTCTCCTCTTTCATTTTAGATTTTGTTTATATGAGTTCTTTCTCTTTTTTCCTTGGTAAGTCTTGCCAAGGGTTTGTTAATTTTGTTGATCTTTTCAAAGAACCAGTTCCTTGTTCTATTAATTTTTTCTATAGTTTTTCTGTTCTCTATTTCATTTATTTCTGCTCTGATTTTTCTTATCTCCTTTATTTGGCTGGTTTTGGGTTGTCTTTGTTCTTCTTTTTCCAGTTCCATAAGGTGTGAAGTTAAGTCGTTCACTTGGGCTCTCTCTTGTTTGTTCATATAGGCCTGAAGTGATATGAACTTCCCACTTATCATTGCTTTTGCTGCATCCCATAGATTCTGATATGTCATATTGTCATTTTCATTTGTCTGTATATATCTTTTGATCTCTGCACTTATTTCTTCTTTGACCCATTCATTTTTTAAAAGTATGTTGTTTAGTTTCCACATTTTTGTGGGGTTTTTTTTCCCTCTTTTTTGCAGTTGAATTCTAGTTTTAAGGCTTTATGATCAGAAAATATGCTTGGTACAACTTCAATTTTTCTGAATTTGCTGATGTTGTTTTTGTGTCCCAACATATGGTCAATTCTTGAGAATAATCCATGTACACTGGAGAAAAATGTATACTCTGTCACTTTGGGAAGAAATGTTCTGTAGATGTCTATCATATCCAGGTGCTCTAGTGTTTTGTGTAAGCCCAATTTATCTTTATTCATTCTCTGTTTGGATGACCGATCTAGAGCCATCAGTGGTGTATTGAGGTCTCCAAGTATGATTGTATTTTTGCCAGTTTTTGTTTTAAGGTCAATAAGTAGCTATCTTATATATTTTGGTGCTTCTTGTTTTGGTGCATATATATTAAGAAGTGTTATGTCTTCTTGATTCAGTGTCCCCTTAGCCATTATGAAATGACCATTTTTATCTCTGAATAAAATGATTTGCTTTTAGGTGTTGGTTGACTAAGAGATATGATGAGAGGAATAAGAGGGAAACAGGAAAATGTGGGGAAAAATTTAAAAAAATTACTATTGTATTTAGTGGAACAAGAGCTAGATAAAATGGAGAACCAGGGATGGGAGCACTGCTAGTGAGTTAAAAAGTGAAGTAAACCCCCCCCCCAAATGCCATAAACATAAGTTTGAGTCCCAGATAAGATAATTTGTTCATTATTGAGTATTGAATGAGAGGAGACATAAAGGAGAAAAGAAGAAACTAATATAAAGGGCAAAAAGAAAGAGAAAAAAAAGAGGGAACCACTAAAGGAAGAAAAAAGAAAAAAGAGGAGAGAGAGAGAGAGTTAAGGGTTCTGGAGTGCAACCCTCATAGAGAGAAAGGAAGAGGAAAGAAAAGATAATGGGAGATACACTTATGGGTAGTGTAGTTCAAGGAGAGGAGAGAGTAAGACTGGCAGAGAATTAAACGACCAAATTGGAGGAGCGGGAAAAAAATCAAGAATAAAGATAAGAGAAACAATAAAAAAAATTTAATAAAATGGGATAGGTTATAAAGTCTGTGGATTATTCTCAATTTTGAGAGGTTATCTTTTTGCTTTTTCTTTTCTCTCCCTCTTCCTGGTTGGTGACTCTGTACCCTGGGTTCTGCCCCTGTGGCATGCTCAGGTAGAGGTTTGCAGTTGATAAGTCTCTATGGCGATGTCATGTATTGTGCTTCAGTCTTGTTGGCAGTTGAGGCTCATTAGCATTTGTAGGCTCCGACAGTGAGAGAGTCCATGTTCCTGGAGCCTCTTTCCTAGTCTTTCCTTTCTCAATTAGTAGCCTGATGATCCAGCTATGGGGTTGCTGCTGCCTCTGCCTGAATAGTAAGAGGCTCAAAGAGCTGGCAACTCCCCACTCTATTCCCACTCAGCACAGGACTCTGGGTAAGGCTCAGTCAGTCAGAGCTGCTAGCATAATCAGGCGGGGCTTCCACCCACACAAAGACCTCTGGCTCTGCCACTCTGTCTGGTAACACGGGTGGGTGTCCACTCCTGGGGCGCTCGAAGGAATCCCTCACTCACTATCTGCACACGTAGACCAGGATATCAGTTCAGCAGTCTCACACTCTGAGTGAAACCCCCACCCGCATGGAAAAGTTCCAGCATTGAAATTAGCTCTTGCTCCCTCCCTGTGCGTGGCTTTTTCAGGGCGCTGGGGCAGCGTGGAGATTCCACTTTTGGCCCACACAAAGGCCCCTGACTGCCTCTCTGTGGGGTAACATAGGAGCCCACTGCCAAGGCGCTTGAAGGAATCTCTTGCCCACTCTCCGTGCATGCCGTCCAGGATATCAGGCCGGCTGCCTCACACTCTGAGTGAAACCCCTGCCCGCACAGAAAAGTTCCAGCATTGGAATTGGCTCTCGCTCCCTCCCCGTGTGTGGCTTTTTCAGGATGCTGGGGCAGCCCGGAGATTCCATTTTCGGCCCACACAAAGGCCTCTGACTCTGCCTCTCTGTGGGATAACACGGGCGCCCACTCCCAGGGCTTTCGAAGGAATCTCTCGCCCACTATCTGCGTGTGCTGACCAGAAGATCGGGGCGAATGGCTGCCCCGCTTGTCTTTCTTTATCTGGGTTTGGTGCGAGTGTTAGCTTGTATTGCCTGGGTTGCCACATTCACAGTTTTTCCTCGCCTCGGATCTCCGTTCCACAGCCTGGTTCGGCTGTTTGTGCCGTGGCCTGGATCTATTCACCCCCTTTGCCCGTCTTGGTTTCTATACTCTCAGTTCCCAGTGAAAGCAGCCCTATTTAGGTGAGGAAGGCGGAGCATTTCTTACTCCCTATTTCCTTCGGGGTTTGATTATATATTTAGCCAATTTTTCACTCGACTATACCTTCGGGTGTATTGTGGAACATCTGGAGGCTCCAAGAGTAGATTTTTCTGTTTCTGGTTGGGTTTTGAGGGAGATTTATCGGTATTTCTTCCGCCATTACTCTGACATCATCTCTCCCTACTGTGTGTATTTCTTGCCTTCCGGGTTCAAGCTAAGATTAAAGGTAATGGCCCACCAATTCTTGGCTCCATTGTTTTTTTACCTTCTGTCCAAATCAAAAGTGAACCTTCACGGGCCAGGCAGCTATGATGGTGGCCATGGCTACTAGCCATACATTTGGCATAGTCTGTGGCAGGATTCAGATCAATTCAGTATGGAGCCACTACCACCTTTGAGTGGTGGAGTAGAGGACTGGCTGCTGTTATGGTTCCCCATGGCTGTCCTTTTGGGGACCGTAGGCTGGCTGACTTTTACAGCCATGCATGAGAAACCAAGAGCTCTGTGGAAGAGGCTGCCTGGGACCTGAAAACCGAGCAGTGGAAGGAGCTGGAGCAAATGTGGGAGAAAAAGATGCTGACCTTGGAGCTGGAGCAAGCACTGGAAGAGGCCGACCAGGTTTGTGAGGTTCACTTGGAAATGGAGCAGCCACTGGAGAAAGAATCACAGGTTTGTGAGTTGCAGATTGCCCTGGATGTTGTGAGAGCCAGCAGCGGTGGGAGGCCAGAGCTGAGGCTGGAGCTGGGACTGCAAGGCCCATGGAACAAAAGGCGGTGGTGGCCTGAGGCTCAAGCCTGGCAGCGGGAGCTGGCATTTTCAGTTGCTCTTTGGAAGATGAGATGAATGGAGCTGGAGTTACAATCCACAGTCTGCAGAAGGTGAGAGCCCAGCAGCAAGGAGCAACTACTATGCCCCTGGTAGGTCTGCAATTTTGGGACATAGGGATGGTTGCCATCATGCTCTCTGGAGCAGAGATGGAAATTCTGACTGCTATTACCATGTTCTCCTCTTTGGGACAGTGTAAGACCTGCCAGGACAGCAGGGATGAGGGGGGTGGCTGAGGCCCCATGTGTGTGGACTGATTTCCTGGACTACGACTGGAGTGGGCACTGGCTCCTTTGTTGGATGGACTTACAGATTTTGGACAATGTAAAATACCCTGATGGGGGTGGGGGGTGGCTTTGCTGGAGGCCCTCCCCCTGCCCTGGGAAGCTTTTTAAATAGCTAGAAAGAAGACTGAGGACATTTTGTGCATTTGGCAAAGTGCTTAGAGACTGGTGAAATGTACCTTTGTAATTGTTGAAACTGTATGATTTGTGCTATTGTTATAATTTGTGTAATGTGCCTAATTTCCTTGTGCAGGAATACCCATGCTTTAGAATGTGAAGTGAGCAAAAGGGGTGGAATGTTGGTCAAATAAGTCTGTAATATGATACATATGTTTGCTTGCTTATAGTTTGCATTGGGTGTGGGTGACAGGCTGTAAGCAGGCAGGGTCCTTATAGTCTAAGGCAAGGGTCCCCAAACTATGGCCCACAGGCCGCATGCAGCCCCCTGAGGCCATTTATCCGGCTCCTGCCACACTTCCGGAAGGGGCACCTCTTTCATTGGTGGTCAGTGAAAGGAGCACAGGATTCGGATGCAAAGCGCGGCATCGCTCATATACAGTCCTCCTTCTGGTGACGCAGGACGCATGCGTCATGGCTCCAGAAGTGCGTCATATCACTTGTTACAGCTAGCAGTGACAAATATGGAACCAGACATTGACCATCTCATTAGCCAAAAGCAGGCCCATAGTTCCCATTGAAATACTGGTCAGTTTGTTGATTTAAATTTACTTGTTCTTTATTTTAAATATTGTATTTGTTCCCCCTTTTGTTTTTTTACTTTAAAATAAGATATGTGCAGTGTTCATAGGGATTTGTTCATAGGTTTGTTTTTTTTTTATAGTTCGGCCCTCCAATGGCCTGAGGGACAGTGAACTGGCCCCTGTGTAAAAAGTTTGGGGACCCCTGGTCTAAGGCTTAGTTTTAAAATAAGCCTTTCCCATCCTAAGTGACTTTGTATCAGATACTTCCTTTGTTTGTATATTGGATTAAGGGTTTTAATTTCTGCAGTATAAAATGGGGCAGAGAAGCCCATGCATGAGGACAGCAGAGAAAGGCCACGTGGAGGAGAGAAGAAGCAGCCAAGATGGCAGAGTGCTGAAGGAGAAGCCAGTTTGTACAGAGTTTGTGCAGAGAAAAGGAGATGGGGAACAGAGGTGAGTAAGGCTGGTAAGGTAGAAACCTTTGATTCTAGGAAACTCAGATAAGTCAGTGGCTTTGAGAGTACTGAATGAAAAGGTCAAGTATTTCTTGCCCACAGGGTGCAAGCTAGGATTAAATCTAATGGATCACTAGTTCTTGACTTCATTCTTTCATTATTGTCTATTCGAATCCAATGCAAACCTGCATGGGCCAGGCGGCTGTGATGGTGGCCGTGGCTACTGCCTTACATTAACATAAAATTGTTTTTTAATGTCATAAGTTTAATTTTGTCGTATTTATTTCGTTAATTGCCATAAAAGCATGCTTGGACTTTATATTTTTGCTTTAATATTTGACTTAATTATTATAACATATTTCTCAGAAATTAGTGTATAGTGTGCCTACAATTATTTTCAGGATTTTAAATGTGCCCCAACTTCAAAAAATTTAAGAATCACTGAACTAAGGAGCTGCAACAAAGAATTGATGCTTCTTATCTCTCTCCCTTCCTGTCTGTCCCTATCTGTCCCTCTCTCTGTTTCTCTCTCTGTCTCTGTCACACACACACAAAAAAAGTTTTTAATTTTAGATAAATGTAGTATATTTCAAAAATATATTTGGTTTCTATCCTCAGTTCCAAGCACAGAGCTCTTAAAACCCTTGACATTTCCTGAGTGATAGGAGTATCTTTTCATCATTCAACACGAACAGCCCTTAGTCACACTGGAGTTCATGCTAATGAGGCAACTTAAGTTGGGGCCCCTAGGTAGCCTCAGGATAGGGTTAGTCAGTCACCAGAAAGACCAAGTGATTAGACAGCTGGAACTCTTTGCCCTACACACTAACTTTCAGGAAGGGAAGACAGAGCTGGAGATTGAGCTCTATAAACATTTTTGAAGAAAAGAAATACAGGGAACATTCACATGGGTGAGACTATCCACCAATGGATATTACTGAACCAAGGTTTAGTTTAGAATCAGAATTTGGAGTCAGGAAAGACTTATTTACTGAGAAGAAGGTGGCAACTGAAAAGATGAAAGATCTAATGGTACCTTGAATCCATCTCACCCACTGCTCCAGGTTAAGGTTTTGTAACAGGATAAGATAAACATGTACCATATTTCCCCATGTATAAGAAACAGTTTTTATTTTCAAAAAATTTGAGGTCACCTGACCAGGTGGTGGCACAGTGGATAGAGCATCAGACTGGGATGTAGAAGACCCAGGTTTGAGACCCCAAGGTTGCCAGCTTGAGCGTGGGCTCATCTGATTTGAGCAAGGCTGTTGGGCAGATAAAATATATTATGCTCACTTTGTTAAAGATGGCGCTGCCCGCCTGACCAGGTGGTGGCACAGTGGATAGAGCGTCGGACTGGGATGCAGAGAACCCAGGTTCGAGACCTCGAGGTCGCCAGCTTGAGCATGGGCTCATCTGGTTTGAGCAAAAACTCACCAGCTTGGACCCAAGGTCACTACGTCGAGCAAGGGGTTACTCGGTCTGCTGAAGGCCCACGGTCAAGGCACATATGAGAAAGCAATCAATGAACAACTAAGGTGTCACAACCAAACCCTAATGATTGATGCTTCTCATCTCTCTCTGTTCCTGTCTGTCCCTATCTATCCCTCTCTCTGACTCTCTCTCTGTCTCTGTAAAAAAAAAAAAAAAAAAGAAAAGAAAAGATGGCGCTGCTCATATGGAAGCACATCACCTAGGTGATATTAATGTGTGTTGGAGGTGGGCTGTGGGCAGTCAGGATCCTTGAAGCCTGGGGCTTGGTTTTAGGACTAAGCCTTTCCTGCCCTTTTTGATGTAGGGTGGTGCACTCTCATGAGGAATCCCATTATGCCTCAGATAAGTGACTTTGTATCAGAGACTTTCTTATTTGTATATTGGATTAAAGGTTTTGATTTCTACACTATAAAATGGGGGCAGACCGAGAGCTTGCTCTCTTGGTTCCTGAGATTAACATTAGAGAAGAGAGCAGATAGGAGAGCAGAAAAAGGCCATGTGGAGGAGGCCAGGAGAAGCAGCCAAGATGGCAGAGTGCTGAAGATAAAGCCAGTTTGTGCAGGGAAAAGGAAAGAGTTGAGGAACAGAGGTTGTAAAGCCAGTAGTCACGGCCAGGGCCACTATCACAGCAGCCCGGCCCATGCAGGTTCGCATTGGATTCGGACAGTCGGTAAAGAAACAACAGAGTCAAAAACTGGTGGGCCATAGTCTTTAATCCTAGCTTGCACCCAGCGGGCAAGCAAAAACACACACTGGGCTCCAAAACCCACTCACATTCAGTGTTCACAAAGCTACTGACTTATCCGAGTTTCCTAGAATCAAAGGTTTCTAGCTTACCAGACTTATTCATCTCTGTTCCCCATCTCCTTCCTTCTCTCTGCACAAACTCTGCATAAACTGGCTTCTCACTCAACACTCTACCATCTTGGCTGCCTCTCCTGGCCACATGGCCTCTTTCTGCTCTCTGCTCTGTTCTCTCTGCTCTCTCATGCTAATCTCAGGAACCAAGAGATCAAGCTCCTGTTCTGCCTCCATTTTATAGTGTAGAAATCAAAAACCTTTAATCCAATATACAAAATAGGGAAGTCTCTAATACAAAGTCACTTATCTGGGACATGATGGAATTGTACCACCTCACATCAAAACGGGTGGGAAAGGCTTAATCCCAAAACCAAGCCCCAGGCTACAAGGATTCTGCCTGCCCACAGAGATACACATTAATATCACCTGGGCAACGGCCTCCACGTGGGCAGTGCCATCTTTAACAAAGTGAGCATAATACATTTTATCCGCCCAACAGAGGGGAATAAGTCTGGTGAGCTAAAAACCTTTGATTCTAGGAAACTCAGATAAGTCAGTAGCTTTGTGAGCACTGAATAAGTGGGTTTTGGAGCCCAGTGTGTGTTTTTACTTGCCCGCCAGGTGCAAGCTAGGATTAAAGATAATGGCCCACTAGTTCTTGGCTCCATTGTTTCATTACCATCTGTCTAAATCCAATGCGAACCTGCATGGGCCGGATGGCTGTGATGGTAGCCCTGACTACCGACCTTACAAAGGCTCACCAGTTTGGACCCAAGGTTGCTGGCTCGAGCAAGGGGTTACTCAGTCTGCTGTAGCCCCACAGTCAAGGCACATATGAGAAATCAATTAATAAAACAACTAAGGAACCACAATGAAGAATTGATGTTTCTCATCTCTCTCCCTTCCTGTCTGTCTGTCCCTATCTGTCCCTCTCTCTGACTCACCCTGTGTCTGCCACAAAAAGAAAAAAAAAAATTGGGGGGTCTAAAAACTGGATGTGTCTTATACAGTGTGTGTAGAATTTTTTACTTGCGTTTCCAGCTTTTTCACACTTGTTTTTGCGCTCATTGTTGAAGATAATTATTTGTCATCAGACACAGATGAGGACAAGCTAATGGATGGGAGTTTTGACAGAGATGAGGAGTTGTTTGAATTTTATAATGAATAAAACTTGAATTCAATAACTTAGTGCTGGTGGGAAAGGTTTTAATTGAATGATCTTGGCCATTTATGGTAAAGGGGCATCTTTCTGGACAATGACTCTTTGCTTCTGAAAGAGTACCAGTGTTCATGTTTCATTTATATCTCAGTCCTTTGGTTCCATGTGTGCTTATGAATGGGGGGATGGGGACATTTTGGTTCCAGGTGCACCCGGGGTCAAAGTTCTCTCCTCTGTACATATTCAGCTGCATGACTGGAGGTTTTGGTCTGTTGTCACTAAATAGCAACTTACTATCTTCTTAATCAAGATAAGACCATTTTGAGCCAATTCTATAATTACGTGGGAAGGGTAGCACATCCCAACTTCATGGAGACAGAAGAGATCCTTCTGGACCTCTTCCCATTGACCACATCATTTGGCTCATCATTTGCATTTTATAATAAACCAGTAAACACAAATAATGGGTTGGTGGATGAATCATTCTAGCAAATTATCAAATCTGAGAAAGGGGCCGTGGAACCCCGCAATTTATAGAAAATTAATGAGAAGTACAGTGCAATAGAATAGCCAGAGAGCATCTTTCTAAGGAGGTGAGAACTGAGATAAAATGTCTTGGAAGAATATTTTAAGGTTATAGAATATGAACTGTAAAAAAATCTGAGTTTAAAGGAATATGAGATAAGATGAGAGATAGGGAAGGATCAAATTTGGGAGGTACATGTCCACCCTGATAAGACTTTTATTTTTAAGTGTAATGTGAAGCCATTGGAAGAGTTTTGGGAAGAAAAGTGAAAAGACCTGCTTTATATTTTTTAAAAGTATACCAGGTTATTTTGTGGAGGACAACTCTAAATGGGCAAGAATGAAGAAGAATAAATAGTTAAGAAGGTATTGTGATAATAATCCAAAAGGTGATGTGAAAGCATTTATATTTTAGACACAATTCCTTAATGTAGTTGATATGGATTGTTAGTACAGGAATTAAGAATGACAATTGGGTATAAAGACTAAATAATTGGAAAGTTGTGGTGTAACTTACTGCTTTAAGGTAGACTGAAAGAGTAGAAGGTTCAGGAGTAAAGGCAGAGCTAGTTTCACTGAGGTCAATGTAGTTGAATAGTTCACCATGTTCAGAAGAGCCTCACACTGGTTTTTTTTATTTTATTTATTTATTTTTTATTTTATTTATTTTTTACTGAGACAGAGAGAGGGATAGACAGGGACAGACAGACAGGAACAGAGAGATGAGAAGCATCAATCATTAGTTTTTCGTTGCGCATTGTGACACCTTAGTTGTTCACTGATTGCTTTCTCATAGGTGCCTTGACCGTGGGGCTACAGCAGACTGAGTAACCCCTTGCTCGAGCCAGCGACCTTGGGTCCAAGGTGGTGAGCTTTGCTCAAACCAGATGAGCACGTGCTAAAGCTGGCAACCTTGGGTCCTCAAACCTTAGTCCTCTGCATCCCAGTCTGATGCTCTATCCACTGCACCACTGCCTGGTCAGGCATCACACTGGGGTTTAATGCTCTAGGTTAGTGTTGGGCAGATAAAATATATTATGCTCACTTTGTTAAAGGTGGCGCTGCCCACGTGGAGGCCGTCGCCCAGGTGATATTAATGTGTGTTGGGGGCGGGCTGTGGGCAGGCAGAATCCTTGTAGCCTGGGGCTTGGTTTTGGGATTAAGCCTTTCCTACCCTTTTTGATGTGGGGTGGTACAATCCCATCATGCCCCAGATAAGTGACTTCCCTATTTTGTATATTGGATTAAAGGTTTGGATTTCTACACCATAAAATAGGGGCAGAATGGGAGCTTGCTCTCTTGGTTCCTGAGATTAGCATTAGAGAGCAGAGCAGAGAGGAGGGCAGAGAAAGGCCACATGGAGGAGGCCTGGAGAAGCAGCCAAGATGGCGGAGTGTTGAGTGAGAAGCCAGTTTATGCAGAGTTTGTGCAGAGAGAAGGAAGGAGATGGGGAACAGAGATGAATAAAGTCTGGTGAGCTAGAAACCTTTGATTCTAGGAAACTCGGATAAGTCAGTAGCTTTGTGAACACTGAATGTTAGTGGGTTTTGGAGCCCAGTGTGTGTTTTTGCTTGCCCGCTGGGTGCAAGCTAGGATTAAAGACTATGGCTCACCAGTTTTTGACTCTGTTGTTTCTTTACCGACTGTCCGAATCCAATGCGAACCTGCATGGGCCAGGCGGCTGTGATAGTGGCCCTGGCCCTGGCCACTGGCTTTACATTTGGCGTAGTCTGTGGCAGGATTTGATACAGTTTGGTATGGAGCAACCACCACCTTTGAGCGGTGGAGTAGAGGACTGGCTGTTGTTATGGTTCCCCATGGCTGTCCTTTTAGGGACCGTAGGCTGGCTGACTTTTACAGCCATGTGTGAGGAAACCGAGAGCTCTGTGGAAGAGGCTGCCTGGGACCTGCAAACTGAGCAGTGGACGGAGCTGGAGCAAATGCGAGAGGAAAAGATGCTGACCCTGGAGCTGGAGGAAGCGCTGAAGAAGGAGGCCAACCAGGTTTGTGAGATTCGCCTGGAAATGGAGCAGCTGCTGGAGGAGGATTCACAGGTTCGTGAATTGCAGATTGCCCTGGATGTTGTGGAGAGCCAGCAGGGGCTGAGGCTGAGGCTGAAGCTGAGGCCGGGCCCGGGGCTGCAAGCCCGGCAGTGGGAGCAGGTGTTTTCAGTTCCTCTTTGGAGGATGAGGAGAATCGGGCTGGAGTTGCAATCCGCAGTCTCCAGAAGATGAGAGCCCAGCTGGAAGGAGCACCTACTACGGCCCTGGTAGGTCTGGGATTTTGGGACATAGGGCTGGACATGCTCTCCGGAGCAGAGATGGAAATGCTGACTGCCATTGCCATTTGTTCCTCTTTGGGACAGTGTAAGACCTGCCAGGATGGCAGGGATGAGGGGGATGGCTTACGCCCCATATGCGTGGACTGATTTCCTGGACTACGACCGGAGTGAGCATTGGTTCCTTTGTTGGATGGACTTACGGATTACGGAGTTTGAACAATGTGACATACCCTGATGGGGGTGGGGGGTGGCTTTGCTGAAAGCAATCCCCTGCTCAGGGAAGGTATTCCCATGGCAAGAGAAAAGGCCAAGGACATTTTGCACTTTTGGCAAAGTGCTCAGAAAGATTGGCGAAATGTACCTTTGTAATTGTTGAAATTGTATGATTTGCCATGCTGTTGTAATTTGTGTAATATGCCTAATTTCCTTGTACAGGGATGCCGGTGATGTAGATTGTGGGTAGTACAGCGAGCATAGGGGTGGATTGTTGGGCAGATAAAATATATTATCCTCACTTTGTTAAATATGGCACTGCCCACGTGGAGGCCGTCGCCCAGGTGATATTAATGTGTTTTGGGGGCGGGCTGTGGGCAGGCAGGGTCATTGTAGCCTGGGGCTTGGTTTTGGGATTAAGCCTTTCCCACCTGTTTTGATGTGGGGTGGTACAATCCCATCATGCCCCAGATAAGTGACTTTGTATTAGAGACTTCCCTATTTTGTATATTGGATTAAAGGTTTGGATTTCTACACTATAAAATACAGGCAGAATGGGAGCTTGATCTCTTGGTTCCTGAGATTAGCATTAGAGAACAGAGCAGAAAGGAGAGTAGAGAAAGGCCACGTGGAGGAGGCCTGGAGAAGCAGCCAAGATGGCGGAGTGTTGAGTGAGAAGCCAGTTTATGCAGAGTTTGTTCAGGGAGAAGGAAGGAGATGGGGAACAGAGGTGAATAAGTCTGGTGAGCTAGAAACCTTTGATTCTAGGAAACTCGGATAAGTCAGTAGCTTTGTGAGCACTGAATGTGAGTGGGTTTTGGAGCCCAGTGTATGTTTTTACTTGCCCGCCAGGTGCAAGCTAGAATTAAAGACTATGGCCCACCAGTTTGTGGCTCCTTTGTTTCTTTACCGACTGTCCGAATCCAATGCGAACCTGCATGGGCCGGGCGGCTGCTCTGATGGTGGCCCTGGCCCTGGCTGCTGGCTTTACAGCCTGAAAACGGGACATTCAATTACAATATCCTAAGACATCTTGACAATTTCTGCCACCAGATGGGGAGGGCATTAGAAATTCCTTACGCGCAGGCTTTCTTCTCCCTTCTCTCCTATCCTTAATTTCTGTACCTTCTGTTCCACACGCAGGCCGTTTTTAGCCAAAGAAACCTCACCTAAAACCTCTGCTCCTAATCTTTCCTTCTCCATGGACTCCCAAACTCTCTCCTTCTCCTGCCTGACCCCCAGGGAACCCCTCTCTCGGGACCCCTCTCTATTCTCTCAGCAAATCTTTTTGCTGGAGTCTCTTCCCTCCAGAAAGCCCTTCCCTTCACTAAATCCTGTTTTCTCATTTCACCAGTCTCTCTTTCTCCTCCCCTGCTGGCCAGGGGCCTCTCCCTTCTCCACTGTGTTCTTCGTCCCCTCCCCCCTCCTTAGAAGCTGTGCCTGTCTCATCTCTGACCTCTCTTCCCTCCTTACAACTACAGTTCTGTCTCCTCTCTGACCCCTCCTCCTTCCTTACAAACTGAGACTGTGCCTCTTTCCTCCTCACCCTCTCCTCTCTCCTCAGAGCTCTAAATCCTTTTGACTCCTCTGACCATGTGGCGCCACACCAATACTTTAACCTCCTTCTCTCCTCCTGCAGATTCTGACTTTCCTTCTTTCCATCCAGCTGCTCACACTGTCCATCCGTCTGCTTTCTCTCTTCCTCCCCTCTTTGCTGGCAACTCCCTGCCATCTCGAAAAACTTAAAAAATAGAATTGTATATTAAGCTATGTGAGTAAGTAATCTGTCTTGTCTCATTGTTTGTCAAAAAATATTTCTAGTGAATTGAAACAAGTAAAGCGCGCTCATTTAAATTCCTTTATTCATAATATGTGAAGTCTTTGTTTAATGTGTAACTGTGAGCCCTGGCCTTTTGGCTCAGCGGTAGAGCGTCGGCCTGGCATGCGGGGGACCCGGGTTCGATTCCCGGCCAGGGCACATAGGAGAAGCGCCCATTTGCTTCTCCACCTCCCCTCTCCTTCCTCTCTGTCTCTCTCTTCCCCTCCCACAGCCAAGGCTCCATTTGAGCAAAGATGGCCCAGGCGCTGGGGATGGCTCCTTGGCCTCTTCCCCAGGCGCTAGAGTGGCTCTGGTCATGGCAGAGCGATGCCCCAGAGGGGCAGAGCATCACCACCTGGTGGGCAGAGCATCGCCCCTGGTGGGCGTGCCGGGTGGATCCCAGTCGGGCGCAGGCGGGAGTCTGTCTGGCTGTCTCTCCCCATTTCCAGCTTCAGAAAAATACAAAAAAAATAAATAAATAATAAAATAATGTGTAACTGTGTCTGTTTCTAAGGCCTTAAAC
This sequence comes from Saccopteryx leptura, assembly GCF_036850995.1. Lineage (NCBI taxonomy): Eukaryota > Metazoa > Chordata > Mammalia > Chiroptera > Emballonuridae > Saccopteryx > Saccopteryx leptura. The sequence continues at coordinate 294,433,676 of NC_089504.1, forward strand.
CAGTAATTACCCACCTCATAAACCAGGTTTACTCATCCCCATGGAATCTCCCTGCAATACCCCCATCTTTCCTGTTCGAAAACCTTCAGGAGCTTATCACCTCGTACAAGCCTTATACCTAATCAATGAGGCAGTAATTCCCCTCCATCCAGTAGTCCCTAATCTCTGTAAATTACTGTCACACATTTTCTCAAACACCACTCATTCACAATCCTAGCCCTCAAGAATGCCTTCTTTACCATTCCTCTACACCCTGACTCTTAAACTTTCTGTTTGCCTTTACCCAGACACTAATGCAGCCCAGCAACTTACATGGACTATTTTACCCCAGGGGATCAAAAACAGCCCACACCTGTACACCTGTTTCGGCAGGCACTAGCTCAGGATTTAGCAGCACGCAATCTCAAAACTAGTACTCTTACAATATGTAGATAACCTACTCCTCTGCAGCCCCTCCCTGCCTGCCTCAAGGAGACTCACCACCACCCTTCTTAACTTCCTTGCTATGAAGTGTTATCCTGTCTTCTCTGCTAAGGCTCAACTTTATTCTCAGTCCCTAGTCTATCTAGGCATTACTTTAACCCTCACCTCCTGAAGTCTCACCCTAGATCAAACTCAGACCCTCCACAGTCTCCAACCACCTACCACCACAGATCAAATCTTTTCTTTCCTCAGTCTAATAGGCTTCTTTAAACACTGAATTTCCAATTTTGCTCTTAGTCAAGCCCCTCAGTGAGATCTTCTGAGCATGGCCTTTAAGGTCTATAATGACCAAGGAAGTAACAGAAAAGGCAAATAAGGCCCAAAAGAAGTCAGGAAATACCAGCTTTTGGCTCCAGCGCCCTAAGGGGCTTCATAGCATTTCATCAAGGCCCTGCTCCAGAGTGGAAAGAAAGGTCATTGAACTGAAGCCTGCCAAGCTTCCCGGCCCCACCGGTGACACACCTGTGCTGTGGAAAGAGGGACACGAGAAGGTAAGCTGCCCCCTTTCTCCATGGAGGGAGGGTTCAGTCTCTTCTAGCCCTGCTCCAGCTATCTGTGACCTGACCTTGCCCAGAGTGCTGGGAATTGTCACTGAAGGCCCAAGGACATCGTTCACGAGCCTAAGGTATTTCTTCCAAGTAGCAGATAAACTGATCTCATTTCTTGTAAATACAAGGGCCATCTACTATGCCTTGCCTGAATATTTGAGTTTTATTTATCCCTCAAAGATCTCTACTGTGGGTATTGACAGTCTGATTTTATTGCTTTATTTAATGTTTAGTATCTCCTTTGTTCCTCTTATCTTAATGCCCCATGCCTATTATAGGCTGGGACCTGCTGGTAATTCCAGCTAGAAGCAGTGGTCACTAGGACTTAAACTCTAACTGCAAAGTATAGAAATGTAACACCCTTTCCCTAAGTACTTGCAGGTTTTATAGGTCACTCAGCAAACTGTTCAAACACTGTCCAAGAGGCACTTCCAGCATTACATCACCCAAGGACTGACTTTCACATGGACAGGTCCACACACCATGATCCTGACAACTCCCACTGCTGCTAAAATAGAAAAATGGAATGCCTTACTCCAATCACAAACCTGAAGCTGGTTGGTCTATGTATGGCAAATATATGAAAAAACTAAGGACTCTTTTAGTCAGGCTTTGGGAAAAGGGAAACTAGGATAAAAAGAAAGTCAACTTGATTGTCACTAGAGGTTAAAATTTTTTAAATCAAGAGTTCTGACTAGAAAGGAATTGTATGGTTTTGATAATAGAAGGTATAAGGTATGGAAATACTTTTGAAAGAAAAAGGAAAAGCAGGTTGTTATGAAGGCCAGTTATTTCTGGATAAGAAAGTGCATGAAAGTTGAAGGTTTATGTAAGTTGTAGAAGGTTTGTGCAGGTTGTAGGAGATTTGTACCAAGAAAAAAGAATTTGTGCAGTCAGAAAACTGGTTTTCAAAGAATATTTAATCAGTCACCCTAGCTAACAATCCTCTACCCTCCCCACTTTTAGGACGATTCTTTCCTCCACCCTGACCATCTGGAGCTCAGAAACAGAGAAACAAAACCTACCCTTGTCCTTCTATTCTCTATTCACCTCTCAGCCTGCCTCACCAAACCAGGAACTTTCTACTCGTGTGGGACCAACACCAATCTGCGTCTCCATACTAATTAGACAAAAACCTGTACCCTTATCTATCTCACCCTAAATATCAACCTAATCCCACCCTATGAGCCTCTTCCAGTTCCTAATACACTATCCATCAATGTAAGGACCAAACAAGCTATACAGGTAATTTCTCTTCTTATTGCTTTAGAAATCTCTACAAAAGTAGATCTAGGGACAAGGGGACTAGCCACACTGTCCTGTCTTATTCCTATTTACTCTCTCTCTCTCTCTCTCTGAAGCCCAGCAAATTCATAAACATGGAATCAGTGGTTTCACACAAACTGGGCGTCTTACTATTGCCTTTCATTAGTTCACTCACTCTCCTATTTACTTTTCTAACTTTTAAACCCTGCCTCTTACATTTGTTTACTAGTTTCTTACAGAACTGCATGCAGACCTTCGCCAATCAGACAACTGGAAAAATCTACCTAACCCTACACATCAACCCTGAAACCTGCCCTCATGAAACAGAAAAATCTGAAACCCTGTATCAGCAAACCTCCTAAATTCTGTCTTTCAACCTCTACATGTCCCCTAACCCTAAAGCTCTCCCATATTCCTGAAGAACTAGGAGAATAAATAGCAACACCTCTTAATGCTTCTCAGTCTTTTTCCCTTCACATAGTAAAAGGACAAGATCACTGGGTCTTCTTGGAACCTACAAACAGACATGAAACATTTCTTTTAACTCAAGCTTACTGCTCTCTCCAGTTCTGCTAGGAAAAAATATCTCTAACTTTACCATGGAAGAACTTTCACACACACACCCCTATACAACCCTCCTTATCTCTGTATTGCTAATCTCCAAATACCTGCCTCTTTCTTTATTAAGTTCCTACAGGCTGGGATGAGAGAAATCTCTAGGATTACCTACAATCAAATGCTCCTACACTCCTATTCCCCAGTACCCCAAGGAGAACTTCACGAGGGAAATATCAAATAGGTAGGGATGACAGCAGGAAGAAGCCACCCCTCAGCCCGAGAAGTTCCCTCCTGAATGTTCTCCAAACCCTCTTCCTCTTTACCACACATATTCAATCCTTCTAAAAAAACTTACACCAACAGGTTTCCTGTATCTTAAAATCTCCACATGTCCTCTCATTTGAGAGGAACCAGACCAGCACGTCTTATGAGGCTCATCCAGGAGACCATGCATCACCATGTCACTCTGTCCACTTGGCACTCACAGCAAGCAACTGACAATTATTACCCTGCAAAACTTTTTTACTTCCTCACTCAGGTCTTCAGAGACATTGCCTGGTTCAGACCTCACAGCATGGAAATTGACGACCTTCTGAACTGGATGAGGGACTTGGCTTGCCAAGGTTCCCTTCTCGAGTTCTCTACAGAAGAAGCAATAATTTTCCAATTTTTTCTCCTCTTTCTCCTCATCACCCCTTACCATATATTATAAAATTAATAACTGCCTTTCTTTTATATGTAACCACAGAGTTGAGAAATGATAGATTTGTAAATTCCAAACTGCCCTCTTGATGTTCCGCTTATCTGTCAGACCTCACCCTTACTGGACTATTGACCCCAGACAAAGGAATTCCAAAAAGCTGAGAAGCCGCCCCAAGGAGGGGCTCTGGACACACCAGGACTTTTGATTCAGCACCCACATGCTCAAAGTCCCCCAAGGAGGAGCATTCTGGACATACCAGGACTTTTGCCTCAGTATCCCCTCAGGCTCTCCCAAACACTATATAACTCGCCCCTAGTCTGTAACCAGTGCTCTTCTCCCCCAGGAGAAGAGCCCGGCAGGGTTCCTTTCTTCCTTTCAATAAAGCCTGTTACTCTGGTCTTTCGGACTCCCATGGATTCCAACATATGGCCCACCAGTTTTTGGCTCCGTTGTTTCTTTACCGACTGTCCGAATCCAATGCGAACCTGCATGGGCCAGGCGACTTCTGTAGTGCTGGCTCTGGCTGCTGGCTTTAGAGTTGGCCATCTTGAAACTTTAATAATTTTATCTTTGATTTTGTAAGTGAAGCCCAGTGAGCCTCTGCTCTCCTTTCTCTGTTTTCTCCTCTAATGCTAATCTCAGGAACCGAGAGAGCAAGCTCCTGGTGTGTCCCACTTTATAGTGTAGAAATCAAAACCTTTAATCCAATATACAAATAAGGAAGTCTCTGATACAAAGTCACTTGTCTGAGGCATAATGGGATTCCTCATGAGAGTGCAACCACCCCACATCATGCAATCAGTCAATGGTGTGGGGAAAAGCTTAGTCTTAAAACTAAGCCTTAGGCTATAACGAAGCAGAGGTACTTGGCTTGACTATCTTATCCCCGACGCAGGCACTACCTGTAGGTTTTGATGCTACCATGTCTTCTGGCCCCATAATGGTCTACACTTGCCCATGATTATTTTCTCATGTTTGAAGAACCATAATATAGATAATAAATTAAAAAGAAGGCCATGACAAGTTGAGAGGGAGCATAGAAGAAAGGAAAATATGTTAAGCTTTCATATCTTAATGGCACTTTTAAAATTATTTTTTTTAACTGGACCCTATAAATTATGCAGTCAATTTTGATTAGAGTTGAAAAATATTCCTATTTAAAAATGTCGAATTTGAAGTTCCTGGATACACAAGTCTGGAGATCAAGAGAAAGTCTGTGATAGAGTCAAGAATGAGGCAGTCATCAGTGTGTTGATAGCATTTTCAATGTTTCAGACTTACTTTGCTTTTCTGTCTGCCCATTGGGGACAGACAAGCCAAATTCTGCAAGGCATTAGTATGTGTGGGAAAGAACTCTATTTTGGGGGGCTTGATCTGTGTCAATTCTATTTTGGAATATCATGAAGTGTTGTTCCTCATGTCGACTGACTTCTTAAAAGATTTTATTTATTGATTTTTAGAGAAAGGAGAGAAAGAAAAAGAAGAATGGAGAGAAAGAGTGGGAAGCATCAACTCATAGCAATTGCTTCTCATATGTGCACTGACCAGGCAAGCTCAGGGCCTCAAATCAATAACCTCAACACTCCAGGTTGACACTATTCAATGCACCACCACAGGTTTGGCTCAACTAATCTTTTAAGGAAGGCTCATTTCCATTCCAACTCATACCAGAATTGATAGATTTCTCAGCATAGGTGTTTGCTATCAGAACCTTTCCACTGTGAATTCACTAATATCAATATATCCAAAGTCATGAAAGTCAAACAAATCACTCCCTGGGTTCTTCTTGTCCTAGCCATTCTTCTTTGAGTCCTCTGGCTCTCATTTGGATCTATGGGCTCTCCCAGAGGATTCAGCTAACCTTTCAAGCCAATGTGAGCCTTTGGAAGTCTGAGAGCTAGCAGCAGGGAAGCAGTCTGACCTAAGATTACTATTAGTGTCAACCAACTCTAGTAGAAGGAAATTTATGCAGAAATTTTAGTAGTGAATGTGAGGTACTGGGGTCTTCAAAGTGAAGAAGGATTTCCTTCTTGTTATTTTTAAGGGATGGCACTGGGAAATTAGGCACAACACCAATTATCCCTCAAATTCACCCTGTCAGATCTCTTGATTCATCTTTGAGCCCCTATTTTTTTTGTAGTTTATGGTAAGGACAACAAACAAACAAAACAAAACTCCTTTATTCAAGATTACATACCCACAAACCTTTTCTCTCTTATAGACAGTTTTTAGTCATAATTTTTTCAAATAGGTTTTTCAATAGCTTTTTCTCTCTTTTCTCCTTCTGTGACCTTTATGATGTAAATGTTGGTATGCTTGATGTTGTCTCAGAGGTTTTTAAACCATCCTCATTTTCTTTGATTCTCTTTTTTTCTTTTCGAATTGGGTATTTTTGTTACGTTTTCATCCAAATCTCTAACTCAATTCTCTGTTTCATCTAACTCGTTATTGATTCTCTGTAGCATTTTCTTCATTTCAGTTATTTTATTTTGAGTTGCCATTTGTTTTTGTTTTGTTTTCTATCTCAATTGTCATGTTTTCTATCATTTGGTTGAAATTCTCAGTAAGTTCATCAATTCTTTCTTCATGTTCATTGAACATCCTTATAACCAGTGTTTTGAACTCTGTTGTTGGTAGATTTGTTGACTCTATTTTGTTTTGTTCTGTTTCTGAAGTTTTTTTTCTATTCTTTCATTTGGGACATGTTTGTCTTTTTATTTTGACTATCAGTGTATATTTTTATAAATTAGGTAAAATTGCATATCTCCTGGTCTTAGGAGAGGGGCCTTATGCAGAAGGTGTTTTGTGGGGCTTGGTGGCATAATATTCCTGATCATATAGGCTGGGTGTTCTAGAGTGTCCTTTATATGAGTTGTGTTTGCCCTTCTATTGCAGTTGGGCCACAATTTCTGCTGGCATGTCAGTGGGTATGGTTAATCCTGAGGCTGGCTTCCTGGCACCAGTATTAGTGGACAAGCTGTTGGGCTGCAACTAATCCCAAGGAGTGGGTTTATGATAGTTGGGTGTTAATTCCAGTCAAGGCATGTTAGTTGTGAAGATGGTTGGGTAGGGCTCTGGTGTGGTCTGAAGCTAGCCACAGATGCATTGAGCTTGGAGACTTTTGGGAAAGACTCCAGTGCAGAACAAGCTCAGCCACTGCTTGTACAGGGCTTGGGGTTGCTTGGTAGGAGCTACAAAGTGTTCTGCAGTTGGTAGCCATTCATGCTGGTGGTGAAGGTACTTGGGAGAGACTATACTGTCAACTGGGGTAGATGCCAATTATGTTGGGTTTTGGACCCTTTGATGAGTCCTACAATGTGAGCTAGAGTCAGTTGCCATTTGTGCCCAGCTTGCTGTGGTTAATTTGAGCTATGTTACAAGCCAACACTGGCCACAACTTGTGCAAGATTTGGGGCCACCTGATGGGAGTTACAATGCAAATTGAGACTGGTTGCTACTTATGTTGGGCTTGAGGCCACTTGTACAACACCGATGCTACATTGCACAACAAGGATGGCTATTGCTTATGTGGGATAAGTGAACCTTGTGGAGATTCTGCAGCATAAACCTAAGGTAGTGTCCACCAGAGTGGGGTTTTGCAGTCCTCCGAGTGCATCTGCAGTAACAGTTGAGGCAGGTTGCTTCAGTGGGGGAATCTCTGAAAGAGACTTAGGCCAGACAAGTATTTTGGGTGGGCAGGGTCTCAGGGAATCAACAAGAATGAGTGAGCAATGTTAGTGAGGTTAATGGAGAGCACAGACATGGCACCATCCTGCACCAGACCTGATGGGTAGGAGGAGGATTCATCAAAAGAATAATGGTACTTGCCAATGCTTGTGTCCCAGAGATATTTGCCCTGACCCTTACTCCTCCAGCTTCCTCCCTGAAGTCAGTCAATTTAGTTCTTCCATGTATGTGCCTGGTGTTTCTCCTGCTCTGGGCTTAGATTGAGTTAGTTTCTTTGCCATCCCTTTAAGAGGAGTGTCTCAATCTCCTACAGGCATTTGTCCCCCTGGGAAAAAATTCCTACTGGTTTTCACAGCCAGATGTAATGGGAACTTTTCTTACAACCACTGGTGCTCCAGACTGGGGATCCTAGTTTGGGATTGAGACCCTTGGATCCTCAGGTTGGACCTCCATGGCTGACATAACTCTCCTGTTTTTTAACCACCACACTGTGGGTGTGGGACCTGCCCAGTCTATGCCTCTGCCCCTCCTACCACTCTCAATGTGGCTTCTTCTGCATATCTTTAGGTATAGGAGTTCTGTTTCTCTAGTCTCCAGGTGGTTCTCAGTGATGGCTGTTCTAGAGTTTAGTTGTAATTTTGATCTGATTGTGCAATGAAGAGATCTCAGTTTACCTATTCTGCTCACTAGACCAGAGTTCACAAAGCCAAAATATTAATTGCACACTATGGTCAAGCTGAAGTGATTTGTGTTATTTGCAGAGCCATTATGAGCTTTTCAATGTCTCTTTACCCTCTACCTCATTTTTTAGATAGGGCTGTTTCAATTGCTTGAGTCTCTATTTTACAAGCATAATCTTCCCTTTAACTACTATGGATACATAGCATAAGGGAGAAAAAAACCTCTTTTTAGGTAAATCTGTGATGTTTGGGATCATTTGTTGCTACACATATCCTAACAAATACATCTACCAAGAATCCTCAGATTAGATTAAGTGCCTATTGTGTGCTCTTATAGAACTAGTGAATGCCTCATGAGTAAGTCTAAACAAAATATGCTCCAAGAAGTTATTAAATCCTATATAGTGTTTTATAATGTGTTTTTATTAGTTGACAACATTTAAAATTTGAGTATTTAAATTAAAAAATCAATAGTTTTTAACAAAAGAAAATTAATATGTTTTGTCAAGTGCCCAAATACTTACAAAGTAAAAATATATTACCCAAATCAGCTCACCCTCATTGATAGTATATGTGGTCTCCAAAAAAGACACAACCCATAGTCAACCTGGTTAACTATTTGTGTCATATGAATGGTCCCTACAGGCACCTGAAAGGGCAATCTCTTAAAATTAGTTTAACACATTAGTTAAGAAAGAAGGTAGGTGGAAATTTAATTTCTATTATATATTATACTGGTGAAAATAAGTTACTACCTACATAAAATATAATATAGTTTGGCTAATTTGGAGATAACATTAGTTGCTGTAAATTACTGAGAACAGGGAAAACATTCATTGTTCTAATAAAGAATTATCATACAAAATAGGTTTTTCCTTTTTTGTATCTTTCTGAAGCTGGAAACGGGGAGAGACAGTCAGACAGACTCCCGCATGCGCCCGACTGGGATCCACCCAGCACGCCCACCAGGGGGCGATGCTCTGCCCCTCCGGGTGTCGCTCTGCCGTGACCAGAGCCACTCTAGCACCTGGGGCAGAGGCCAAGGAGCCATCCCCAGCGCCCGGGCCATCTTTGCTCCAATGGAGCCTTGGCTGCGGGAGGGGAAGAGAGAGACAGAGAGGAAGGAGGGGGGGTGGAGAAGCAAATGGGCGCTTCTCCTATGTGCCCTGGCCAGGAATTGAACCTGGGTCCCCCACACGCCAGGCCGACGCTCTACTGCTGAGCCAACCGGCCAGGGCCTATCATACAAAATAGGTTTAACATTCCATTTGCTTCCTGTTTTTGTATGTGTGTCAGAGACAGAGAGAGGGACAGATATGGACAGATGGACTGGAAGGGAGAGAGATGAGAAGCATCAATTCTTCATTTTGGCACCTTACTTGTTCATTGATTGCTTTCCCATATATGCCTTGACCGGGGGGAGGGGGGCTACAGCACATTGAGTGACCCCTTGCTCAAGCCAGCGACCTTAGGCTCAAGCTGGTGAGCCTTGCTCAAACCAGATGAGCCCTGTTCAAGCTGATGACCTTGGGGTTTCGAACCTGGGTCTTCTGCATCCCAGTCTGCCATCCCAGTCTGCATCTCCACTGTGCCACCACCTGGTCAGGCCATTTTCCCTGACTTTACATTTGCAAAATAATTTCTACTTTTTAGAAATTTTATTTTCTGTGTGTTTTTCTTTACTTTTATGGACCTGTAAAAAACATTTAGGGATACAGATTTAGTCAGTTAATTAAATAAATAAGTAGTTAATTTAATTTTATTTTAAATTTTATCTTTTTAATTAAATTTATTGAGGTGACATTGGTTAATAAAATTAACCTGGTTTCAGGTGTACAATACCATAATAGATAATTTGTATATGTATTGTATGTTCACCACCTCCATCCAAATCTCCTTCTGGCACCGTTTACCTTCCCTTTACTCTTTTCAACCTCCCCCTAATTCTTGCCCCCCACCCTCTGGTAATCACCATACTGTTGTCTATGTTTATGAGGGATTTTTTGTTTGTTTTGTTTTTGCTTAATATCTTCATATTTTTCATCCATACCCCCCAAAACCCTCTCCACTCTGAAAACTGTTAGTTAATTCTCTGCATTTTGAGTCTTTCTATTTTGTTTCTTACTTTATTTTGGTCTTTAGATTCCACATATAAGTAAAATCACATGGTAATTATTTTTCTCTGACTGGCTTATTAACTTAGCATAATGTTCTCCAGGTCCATTCATGTTGTCATAAAAGGTAAGATTTCCTTCTTTTATATGGCTGAGTAGTATTCCATTGTGTAAACGTACCACAGCATTTTCATTCATTCATCTAATGATGGGCACTTGGGCTGATTTCAAATCTTGGCTATTGTAAATAATGCTGCAATAAATATAGTTGTGCCTTTGCCCAAACCAATTGAGCCACTAGCTGTAGGAGAGGAAGAGAGAGAGAGAAGGGAGAGGGAAAGAGAAACAGATGGTCGCTTCTCCTGTGTGCCCTAACCGGGGATTAAACCTGGGACATCCACATGCGGGGTTGATGGTTTAGTCACTGAGCCAATCAGCCAGTGCCAGCTGTCAGTTAATATTTCAACAGAACATTTCAAGGCAGAAGGGATTAGGATGAAATATTCAGAATGATGTAAAGCTATAATCAAGATTATTTTACCTAGCAAGGCTATTATTTAAAGTTGAAGAAATAATTAAAAGCTACCTAGACAAGTAAAAGCTAAAGGAGTTTATTACCACCAAACCACAATTACAAGAAATGTTAAAAGGTATTTTTAAGAAGAAGAAGAAGAGGAAGAAGAAGAAGAAGAAGAAGAAGAAGAAGAAGAAGAAGGGAAGGAGGAGGAGGAGAAAATAAAGAAACACAGTTAAAAGAATACAATGGCAATAAATACATACCAATCAATAATCACTTTAAATGTAAATGGATTAAATGCTGAATGAACCCTCCTAAGAGGCTCCAGAACCAATACACTGAGATGTTAGCTTTGCACAACATCAAAAAACAATAAGCTGCACAAGACATATATCCAAAGGGAGATCTCAGCAGGCACTAACCCCTGCTAAGATAATTTCATTTTGTGTGGTCAACACCTGAACAACAGTGCATACAATATGGTCAGGGTTGATTCTCAGAGTGAGGCAGCCTGGAGATCAACCTGATGCATGAATAGGCCAATATCAATGAACACTGAATTACAACAGGAGGGCCCATTTAAACCATACAAGGGACATCCCAGGAGCACCTTGTTCGGGTGATCAAATAGACAGTACCACTGGATCCCATGGAACACCTACTACAGAAGGTACACATATTCTTTCAAATCAATGCTTTAGATTTCTTCGGAAATATTCACAGAAGTGGAATTACTGGGTTAAAAGGCAGTTCCATTTTTAATTTTTTTTAATAAATTTTTATTTATTTTTTATTTATTCATTTTAGAGAGGAGAGGGAGAGACAGAGAGAAAGAAGAGAGACAGAGAGAGAGAAAGGGGGGAGGAGCTGGAAGTATCAACTCCCATATGTGCCTTGACCAGGCAAGCCCAGGGTTTTGAACTGGCGACCTCAGCATTTCCAGGTCGACGCTTTATCCACTGCACCACCACAGGTCAGGCCTAATTTAAATTTTTTTTTTTTTTTTTTTTCTGAAGCTAGAAACCGGAGAGAAAGTCAGACAGACTCCCGCATGCGCCCAACCGGGATCCACCCGGCATGCCCACCAGGGGGCAATGCTCTGCCCCTCCGGAGCATTGCTCTGTTGCGACCAGAGCCACTCTAGCGCCTGGGGCAGAGGCCAAGGAGCCATCCCCAGCGCCCGGGCCATCTTTGCTCCAGTGGAGCCTCGACTGCTGGAGGGGAAGAGAAAGATAGAGACCAATTTTAATTTTTTTAGTTAAGTCCATACTGCCTTCTACAGTAGCTGCACCAATCTGCTTTCTCACCAACAGTGCACAAGGGTTCCCTTTTCTCCACATCCTCACCAACCCTTGTTGATTTATTGATAACAGCCATTCTTACGGGTGTGAGGCAATATCTCATTGTGGTTTAATTATCATTTCTCTGATGATTAGTAACATTGTGCATCTTTTCACATGTCTATTAACCATCTGTATGTTCTCCATGGAAAAGTGTTTATTCAGGCTCTTTGCCCATTTCTTAATTGGATTGTTTGATTTTTTGGTGTTGAGTTTTACAACTTCTTTATAAATTTTAGATATTAAGTTAGTCTTATTTTTATCAGAATTAAATAGTACTTTTTCTTTTTATGAGGCTTAAAAAAAAATGGAGATACCATTGCATTCATCCCATTCTAATGATACTTAAATTGGATATTCAAAATGTGTCCAGTTTTTCCAGTAGAGTGCTTTAAGAGGCAGAAGGAAAAAGTAGAAGAATGCATATATATAGAACCAAGTACATTTTGTGAATGATTACATATTTTGTGAAAGAGTTGAAAAATAGACTGTTGATTGATATCTAGTTACTGTGGTTGTGTGTCTGTTGTCAATGAAACTGTAACTGAAATGCACAAATACTTTCAAATATGCTACAAGGATGTTTCTTCATTGCCAAAAAGTAAATAAACTTCTCAATTGTTACCTGAACCCTTATGTTATTCCAACTGTACAAACTTCATGCTGATGTTCCCCTGTGAAAGCATTCTGATATATACATGGCCGCCTTTGATTGCCTAAAGTTGTTCTACAATAATTGTTTCTTTCTGGATGCAGTTTACTATTGGGTTTAGTGGTTGAACATGAGGATGAGAAACAGAGACTTTATGATTTGAAAATAATCTAGCTTTTGTTACTGATATTAAAGTACTCTAACAATTTCTCTAATTTCTATCATGAATTAACATAAAAAATTCAAAAGAAACAAACAAAAAGGAGAAACAGAAGGTCTCTGCAGTTCTGAAATCAGTATGACTGTCAGTTATGTCCACGTGTGTCCACCAGGGCCCCAGAGATTGTCTGTAAAATTGTCTTGTGACCTCCACTCTTCTTCATCCCAGCAAGAATTTGCATGTTATATGGTACAATTTGGCTGTTGAAAATGAAGTCATCTTAAAGGAGAGAAAAGCATTTCATCCAGAAGATCTCCACAAACTTTCAGTGAGCTTAGGTCCTTCTTTTTTTCTTCTTAACTAGTTTCTAGATTGGAAATGGGGCTGTATCAACAAATTGGGAAGAGATAGGATAACGATGTAAATGGATTAAAAAAACTTACACAACAAATACAATTATCATGATATGTAAAAAAATAAAATGGAAACTTATAATAAGTATCACTTGAATGATGGACTCACAAACTAAAACTATGCTTATGACTTTAATGAGATAGTCTTGGGCATAGACTCCACTTAGCTCCTTACAATTTACGTAATATTGTACACTTTAGTTAATCTGTGTAAACCTCCATGTCCCTATGATGCTAAAAATTTATTGAGAACTTACAATGTACCATATACTGTTTTATAGTTGATACACATTACGTCATTTAATTTCCAAAAAGTCCTGTGAGGTAAATTCTAAATTATTATTTTAATTTTACAGATAAAAGACAAAAAGTATGATTTTACTTTTATTTAAATATTTAGCAAATTTTTATGCTATATGCCCTACCGTCTATGCACTTCACAAGTATTAATTCATAATGTCTGTATTACATAGAAGTTTCTATTTTACAGATGAAGAAGCTGAAATACAGACAGGTTAAGTAACTTGCCCCAAGTCACAGTCAATAAGTGGTGGGAAGAGTGTTAGAACCCACTCAGCATAATTTCAGAATGCATTGTAAAACCAATAGGTAGTGCTACCTCTTTGGGTTTTTAAGACTATTGAATGGTATCCCGTTGGCACATGAAAAACACAATAAAATTTTAACTATTATTATTATTATTATAAGTTTATGCTGAAGATTAGAAACTCTCACCTAGGATGTAGATAAATCAGAGATAATAATGGTGTTGAGGAGACAGAAACCAGGCATGTTTTTAAACCCTGTTCTTCTTTTGCTAGGCAGTGTTGAAAATTAGCAAGAAGGCTAGTGGGCTGGAACAGAACGAACAAGGAAAGGAATAGAAAATGAGGTCAGACAGTTATCCAATCACACATAGCCTTGTAAACCATTATAAAGACTGACTTTTGTTCCTAATGAGATGAAAAGCCATTGGCAAGTTTTGAGTAAAGTCATAAAATGATCTGACTTAAATGTTTTAATGGGATCAGTCTGACTGCTGTGTTGAGAAAAGAACTGCAGGGGAGCAAGGGCAGAAGCATAAGGTACTATTATTTCATGAGGCTGAGAGAGGTTATGTAAATTGCCCAAGGTCTGTCAAAGAGTCAGTAGTCATCAAACAGGGTTTACAACTCAGATCAGCATGAGTTAACCATACACGATGCTGAATGGGAGAATGATGAAGACCTGGGTAGGCTTTTAGGTGTTCTTATTGCGAGATACAAAATGTCATATTTTTCTGAGAACCTTTGTATAGAAAAAATAAATTTAACTTGTACTTAAAATTTTGGTTTTCTTAGCAATCTGTCTAATTATTTGAGAAAGATCTATGTTTGTTAATACTAATTTTGATCTTACATCTGTCTGTAACCAGGTTATATTGCACAGCCCATATCTCTTTAATAAGTGCTTTTCACCAGATCATTTTTATTGTTATAAAAATAGTTTTGTGTTTTTTATATGAAGATAAGACTATTTGCTATAAGAGCTATTTTCTTTATAATTCATTGATGGTATTATCCTTTAAGAAACAACCAGGGCAGCCCTGGCCGGTTGGCTCAGCGGTAGAGCGTTGGCCTGGCGTGCAGGGGACCTGGGTTCGATTCCCGGCCAGGGCACATAGGAGAAGCGCCCTTTTGCTTCTCCACCCCCACCCCCACCTTCCTCTCTGTCTCTCTCTTCCCCTCCCGCAGCCAAGGCTCCATTGGAGCAAAGATGGCCCGGGCGCTGGGGATGGCTCCTTGGCCTCTGCCCCAGGTGCTAGAGTGGCTCCGCTCACGGCAGAGCGACCCCCCCCCCCCCCGGAGGGGCAGAGCATCGCCCCCTGGTGGGCAGAGCATCGCCCCTGGTGGGCGTGCCGGGTGGATCCCGGTCGGGCGCATGCGGGAGTCTGTCTGACTGTCTCCCCCGTTTCCAGCTTCAGGAAAAAGGAAAAAAAAAAAGAAAAAAGAAACAATCAGCAATGATAAGTATACTCAGTTACTATGCAAAGAGCAGTGTAAGGCCAGAAGTCATGGCCAGAGCCACCATCAGAGCAGCCTGGTCCATGCAGGTTCGCATTGGATTCGGACAGTCGGCAAAGAAACCACGGAGCCAAAAACTGGTGGGCCATAGTCTTTAATCTAGCTTGCACCCGGCGGGCAAGTAAAAATACACACTGGGCTCCAAAACCCAGTCACATTCAGTGCTCACAAAGCTACTGATTTATCTGAGTTTCCTAGAATCAAAGGTTTCTAGCTCACCAGCCTTATTTCCTCAGTTCCCCATCTCCTTCCTTATCCCAGATACAAACTCTACACAAACTGGCATCTCACTCAGCACTCCGCCATCTTGGCTGCTTTTCCTGGCCTCCTCCACGTGGCCTCCTTCCGCTGCTGGCTCTACTCTCTCTGCTCTCTCATGCTAACCTCAGGAACCAAGAGCCAAGTCCCGTTTTGCCCCCATTTTATAGTGTAGCTTCACAACCTTTAATCCAATATACAAAGTAGGGAAGTCTCCAACCCAAAGTCACCTTCTGAGGCATGATTGGATTGCACCACCCCACATCAAAAAGGGTAGGAAAGGCTTAATCCCAAAACCAAGCCCCAGGCTACAAGGATTCCGCCTGCCTTTAGCCCACCCCAACACACATTAATATCACCTGGGCGACGGCTTCCTCGTGTTATCTTTAACAAAGTGAGCATAATACATTTTATCTGCCCAACAGGCAGATATTATATTCTTAGAAGGAGAGATAATATCAGAGAGTTCTAGCAGTTAAGTATTAAACCAGAGACTGTAAGCCTGAAGGAGCACACAAATTCTTAAAAGCACTGAAGAAAGTAATATATAACTGTGTAAGTCAACACTAGCTGTGGTAACTCCCAAATTTCAGTGACTTGAACACAATTTTCAGCAACCAAACAGCTCCCAATTTCCGGGAACTTGAACCTGGGAAATGAAAGTTAATTTCTCTCTGTAGATCAGATAAGTTTGCAAATATGATGTTTATGTTTGCTCGCTCATAGTTTGCAATGAGTGTGGGAGACAGGCTGTAAGCTGGCAAGGTCCATGTAAAGCCAGGAGCCATGGCCAGGGCCACCACTATCACAGCCCAGCCCATGCAGGTTCGCATTGGATTCGGACAGTCGGTAAAGAAACCATGGAGCCAAAAACTGGTGGGCCATAGCCTTTAATCCTACCTTGCACCCGGCGGGCAAGTAAAAATACACACTGGGCTCCAAAACCCAGTCACACTCAGTGCTCACAAAGCCACTGACTTATCCGAGTTTCCTAGAATCAAAGGTTTCTAGCTCACCAGACTTATTCTCCTCAGTTCCCCATCTCCTTCCTTATCCCAGATACAAACTCTACACAAACTGGCATCTCACTCAGTACTCCGCCATCTTGGCTGCTTCTCCTGGCCTCCTCCACGTGGCCTTTCTCTGTTCTCCTCTGCTCTCTCTTGCTAATCTCAGGAACCAAGCGCCAAGTCCCGTTCTGCCCTGTAAAGCCAGTAATCAGGGCCAGGGCTACCATCAGAGCAGCCCAGCCCATGCAGGTTCGCATTGGATTCGGACAGTCGGTAAAGAAACAGCGGAGCCAAAAACTGATGGGCCATAGCCTTTAATCCTACCTTGCACCTGGCGGGCAAGTAAAAATACACACTGGGCTCCAAAACCCAGTCACACTCAGTGCTCACAAAGCCACTGACTTATCCGAGTTTCCTAGAATCAAAGGTTTCTAGCTCACCAACCTTCTTCTCCTCAGTTCCCCATCTTCTTCCTTATCCCAGATACAAACTCTACACAAACTGGCATCTCACTCCGCACTCCGCCATCTTGGCTGCTTTTCCTGGCCTCCTCCACGTGGCCTCCCCCTGCTGCTGGCTCTACTCTCTCTGCTCTCTCATGCTAATCTCAGGAACCAAGAGCCAAGTCCCGTTCTGCCTCCATTTTATAGTGTAGAAATCCAAACCCTTAATCCAATATACATAATAGGGAAGTCTCTAATACAAAGTCACCCTCTGAGGCATGATAGGATTGTACCGCCCTACATCAAAAAGGGTAGGAAAGGCTTAATCCCAAAACCAAGCCCCAGGCTACAAGGATTCCGCCTGCCTTTAGCCCACCCCAACACACATTAATATCACCTGGGCGACGGCTTCCTCGTGTTATCTTTAACAAAGTGAGCATAATACATTTTATCTGCCCAACATGCCCCCATTTTATAGTGTATTTTCACAACCTTTAATCCAATATACAAAATAGGGTAGTCTCTAATACAAAGTCACTTCTCTGAGGCATGATTGGATTGTACCGCCCTACAGCAAAAAGGGTGGGAAAGGCTTAATCCCAAAACCAAGCCCCAGGTTACAATGATCTCCAACACACATTAATATCACCTGGGCGATGGCCTCTTTAACAAAGTGAGCATAATACATTTTATCTGCCCAACAGTCCATATAGCCTAAGGCTTAGTTTTAAGACCAAGCCTTTCCCACCCTTTTAATACTAAGATCTTCTCAAAACTAAGCTTTTCCCCACTCCCTTGACTGTTGCATAATGTGGGATGGTGCACTCTTATGAGGAATCCCATTTATGCCTCAGATAAGTGACTTTGTATCAGAGACTTCCTTATTTGTATATTGGCTTAAAGGCTTTAATTTCTACACTATAAAATAAGGCAGACTGGGGCACTCTTGCTCAGATCCTGCTATCAGCATTGCAGAGGAAAGGCAGCCAAGTGGTGGAGTGCTGAAGGAGAAGCCAGTTTGTACAGAGTTTGTGTAGAAAGAAGGAGATGGCGAACAGAGGTGAATAAGGTGGTGAGGCCTTTGATTCTAGGAATACTCAAATGAGTCAGTGGCTTTGGGAGCCCTGAATGGAAAGGAAAGTGTTTTCCCACTGTGTGTATTTTCTTGCCCGCCTGGTGAAGCTAGGCTTAAAGGTAATGGCCCACCAGTTCTTGGCTTCATTTTTCATTACCATCTGTCTGAATCAAATGCGAACCTACTTGGGCCAGGCAGCCATGATGGTGGTCATGGCTACTTTCTTTACACTCTCTAACCCAGGGGTCCCCAAACTTTTTACAGAGGGGGCCAGTTCACTGTCCCTCAGACCATTGGAGGGCTAGACTATAAAAAAAAACTATGAACAAATCCCTATGCACATATCTTATTTTAAAGCAAAAAAAAAAAACCAAAAGGGGAACAAATACAATATTTAAAATAAAGAACAAGTAAATTTAAATCAACAAAGTGACCAGTATTTCAATGGAAACTATGCTCCTCTTACTGACCACCAATGAAAGAGGTACCCCTTCTTCAAGTGTGGTGGGGCCGGATAAATGGTCTCAGGGGGCCACATGTGGCCCATGGGTTGTAGTTTGGGGACCCCTGCTCTAACCTCATAGCCTGAGAATGGGCTAGGTGATTTTCAATAGCAACTGTCTTGCAAGCTGTGATTCAGTCAGCAAGCTACTTTGTCTTGTTGCCCCATCATTCCCTGGGGCTGCTGTGCAGTCTTTTGCTGGATCATCTGCATTTAGCATACTGTTGGTCAAATAAGTTTGTAAATGTGATATATATGTTTGCTCGCTTGTGACTTATATTGGGTGTGGGGGACAGGCTATAAGCAGGCCAGGTCGTTGTAGCCTGGGGTTTGGTTTTGGGACTAAGCTTTTCCCCACACCCTTGAATGACTGTATTATCTGGGTGGTGCACTCTCATGAGGAATCCAATTATGCCTTGGATGGGTGACTTTGTATCGGAGACTTCCTTGTTTGTATATTGGATTAAGGGATTTTGGTTTTCTACACTATAAAGTGGGACAGACCAGGAGCTTGGACACACAGTTCCTGCTATCACAATTGCAGGGGCTTCCCTGATCCCTTGCCCTTCATGGGAAGAGCTGGTTTTCTGCTTTTCCCTTGTCTTCTTTTGTGGTTTGCCTGTCTTGGTGAGACACCAATAAATAGGATGGCCCCCCGTCCTCTGACTCCGCCATTTCTTTATCGTCTGCCCGAATCCAATGGGAACCTGCATGTGAATGGCCACGATGGCGGCTCCTGGCCTTACAGCATACCAATGAGTAAAGAGAGAAAGATGCGAAAGTTCTCATTGGACCTTAACCAGGCTAAGTTTGGAAGTAGAATTTCCAAAAGTTACTCCACTGAATTCAGTTACATGTATAGCTTAATTGCAAGGTGTTGGGCAGATAAAATGTATTATGCTCACTTTGTTAAAGACGACACAAGGAGGCCGTCGCCTAGGTGATATTAATGTGTGTTGGGGATCCTTGGAGCCTGGGGCTTGGTTTTGGGATTAAGCCTTTCCCACCCTTTTTGATGTAGGGTGGTACAATCCAATCATGCCTCAGAGGTGACTTTGTATTAGAGACTTCCCTACTTTGTATATTGGATTAGAGGTTGTGAAGCTATAGTATAAAGTGGGGGCAAAATGGGAGTTTTGTGCTCTTGGTTCCTGAGATTCAGCAGAGAGAATAGAGCCAGCAGCGGGAGGAGGCCACATGGAGAAGGCCAGGAAAAGCAGCCAAGATGGCGGAGTGCTGAGTGAGATGCCAGTTTGTACAGAGTTTGTATCTGGGATAAGAAAGGAGATGGGGAACTGAGGAGAATAAGGCTGGTGAGCTAGAAACCTTTGATTCTAGGAAACTCGGATAAATCAGTAGCTTTGTGAGCACTGAATGTGACTGGGTTTTGGAGCCCAGTGTGTATTTTTACTTGCCCGCTGGGTGCAAGCTAGATTAAAGACTATGGCCCACCAGTTTTTGGCTCCATGGTTTCTTTACCGACTGTCCGAATCCAATGCGAACCTGCATAGGCCAGAAGGCTGCTGTGATAGTGGCCCTGGCCGTGTCTCCTGGCTTTACACAAGGGATCTGAGAAGGCATAGGAGTGAGCCAAATTCCTAGGAGACTGTTAAGGCAAGGAATTGAGTTTACTTCCCATATTAATGGTCATACTTCAGCTAAATTTATCTCAACATTAAAAATAAATAAAAATGAGTAATATAATTTAAAAATGGCGACAAAAAAAGCAGTAATTGGACACAAATGAGAGCCCTTAGAAGTTGAAAATAAAATTTTACATAGGTACTTACTTAAAATTATTTGAAGGGCCTCTTTAGCTTTTCAAGCCCTGCTTAAAATACCTTTTCTTAGGCCCTCTTCAACACTTGCTTTCTTACAAACAATATTAATTGTTCTTTTTATCTAGGAATTTTTGTTTCTAAGGAATTTTATACATAGCTAATGAGTCTAAACTTGTGTAAATAGCATTTTAAACTACTATAGGTCTTATTTTATTTCATTGCTATTTGTTTACATGTAAACTCCTGAGGGCACAGTAAATATTTTTGTTCTGAGTGGATAGTTAGTGAGTTTTCAAAACATGCAAATACATTCATACTGTTGGTCTGTTAAAACCCTTCAGTGAATTTCCACTGCTCTTAAGACAAAGTTCTATAAAATGGTGGACAAGACCTTTTGTGAACCTGTCCATAAATAATTCTGTATATTTCTCCATTTATAATCTATGATTCAGCCATAATAAACATCTTTCAATTACTTAAAAGACTGAAAATGTATGACTTGTAGATTTTTGCAACTGAGTTCACCTCTGCCTGGAATCCCCTCCCCCATCCTATTTCTCCTGGCTAATTCCTACTCAGTCTTTCATCAGCTAAATCAGATAGTCATTTAAGAAACCTCCCTTGAGTGTTCTACACTTAAAAGGATTCCTACTATCTTGTTGCCTATCAATTGGCCCATTCAGGTAATACTTATGTTTATTATAAATGCTCTGTTAATTATCTCTTTCCCATTAGACCATGTTTTCCATAAGAGAAACATCATTTTTGATGAAAACTATAATATCTCCCAGTACTTAAACCAGTGTCTGGAATATATTACCTGTTCAATAAATATTTGTTGAATGAATGAGTAAAAAGTGTCCTTTGGAATTCATTAGGATTGGCTTAGTCAACTAAGAGCCAACTATGGTCTGAGTACAGTCCTTCTAACTCTAAAAGTTAATCTATTTATTTTTCTGAAATCAGCTATCTTCTATTACTTATAAAGGTAACATATCGAAATCCATCTCATCACTACAAAATATACCATTACCAACACCACATACATGTACAACCACTTAAACCTGCTTCTCTATTTCTCTACTTCATCACTTCCTCAGTAACTGAAGCTTAAAAATCTCAAAATCTCTTTTTAACAGTTTTCTCAGATCTCATTAGTCACTAAGCCCATAGATTTGACCCATGAAAGATATCTTGAATTCATCCTTTTCTTTCTAGTCCTACTGCTACTCCCATAGTTCAGGTTCTCATTACTTGTCACCTGATCTAATTCAATAGCTTCCTAGGGTGTCTCTTTACTTTTATTCTCTCCTTCTTCCAATCTACTTTATACATTGCAGCCAGAGTAATTGACCCAAAGGTCAGTTCACTCCCCTACTCAGAAACCTTCAGTGACTCCTCATTTTTAACCAAAAAGAGCAGCAAGTCCTCAGCTTGACATTTAAAAACCTACATAAACTGGCCGCAATTTATCTTATATTTTCCAGTCATATTTTATAATATCCCCTACTTGTAGCCAAACTGGTTTTATCGTCATTCCTGGAACCTGCCTTGCACTTTCTCACTTTTATGCTTTAGTCATGATTTTTCTTGCTAAGTCTGACCTGCCTTCCTTCCTAAAAACCTGCTGACTTCTCTTACCTCTCTTTGTAGGGAGCATCAAGTCATACCATGTGGATGTCTCACAAATGGAATGGATAGAATTCTGTAGTTAAAAAATTCACATGAATATCTTGGTTATATTTTTTCCTAATTTTTGCTTTTGTTCTTTACAATTTCTCTCCTTTCTTTGTCCCATATTAATCATATGTTTATTATTTCTATAATCTTATTCAGGAGCTATGAGGTCTTCTCTTTCTATTTCTCTCACTCTTATTTTTTTTATTATTTTCTTAATAAAATTTGTCATATAAAGGGCTGGAGTTGTTATATTATAAATAGCCTATTAATAGAGGTCTTGAATAAAAATGTATATTTAAATTTTAGTGGAATATTATACCCTCATTTTATGATGGGTTGATGATTTGGAAGTCTCAAG
This sequence comes from Saccopteryx leptura, assembly GCF_036850995.1. Classification (NCBI taxonomy): domain Eukaryota; kingdom Metazoa; phylum Chordata; class Mammalia; order Chiroptera; family Emballonuridae; genus Saccopteryx; species Saccopteryx leptura. The sequence continues at coordinate 294,455,967 of NC_089504.1, forward strand.
AGATTTTTTTAAAATTGGTGAATTATATTTACTGGGGATAATATTATCTCCATGTAGGAGACAGCACTAATGTTTATGATATAGAATAGCTAATAAATTCACCTCATCTACCATTTGCAGTAGTCCCTTTCAACTGTAGTTATAGAGGCATCACTAAATGAGAATATTGTAAAATATAACTATCAGTTAATATTTTGTATAACTTAGGTTTATTGTACTTAAAATTTGGTCAAAATGTTAAGACATTTATGGCCCTCAAGAACTAAAGGGATCAGATGTGACTTCCTATTTTAAAAACTAGAAAACTCAACAAATATATAAAATAATTGTTCTCAGACATTAGACCACTGATAGCTCAGGTTGTGATCACTTAAACAAGGAAATTGGGCTGCATTCTATAATTTCTCTGACTTTCTGTATAAAGACATTATCTGGGAGAGAGACTCAAATTATGGCAGCCTTGTAAAGTTTAAGAGACAAAAATCAGAATTCAACAAAGATGAATTAGCTGGAATTTTTAGGGAGAAATATCAGGGAGGAGGAACTAAAATAATGCAAATAAGTGGTTGAATAAAGCTTCCTAGAAGTCTCTCTCTCTCTCTCTCTCTCTTTCTGAATTCTAAAATGCATATGTTACTGTGACATGCCTTGAGGCTGGGCAAAAGACTATTAGAAAAATAACATTGAGAATTATAACTGAACAGTTCCAAAAGCCTAAACAGGCTGGGATATACTTAAATTTTAATCAGCCAAAGTAGAGGCACCTTAATAAACAATCAAGATATTGGTAGACAACCCAAATGGGCAATTCCTAGTTAGTAAGGCTAAACTAGCATACAATTTATAACTACACGATACCTTCCATAAGAAAACTTAGAAATAAACCTAAAAAAGATTAAACTGAATAAAAAGATAACTTATTTTTTAAAATAATACCCAATGTACTTTAAAACAAACAACCCCCCCAAAAAACTCAATAATATAATATTTATAATGTCTAGCATCTAATAAAAAATTACTAGACATATGAAGAAGCAAGAAAAGATGATGGGAATAAAAGAAAAAACCATATTTTAAAAGACCTTGAATTGACATTGATGATGAAGGTAGTAGACTATGATCCTAGGTGATTGGCTCAGTCGGTTAAGAGTGTTGTCCAGAAATGACAAGGATGCTTCATCCTTGGTCAAGGCACACATGGGAAGCAACCAATAAATGCATGATGGGGTGGAACAACAAATGAATGCTATTAGTCTCCCTCCCTGCTCTTCTTCTTGCTCTCTCTGTCTCTCTCTCTAAAAAAAAATAAATTAAAAAATTTAAAGTCTGATCATATAGTTGGTTGGAATATTATCTGCAAATGCAGAGGTTGCTGGCAATCCCTGGTCAGGGTACATAGGGGGACAGCTTGATATGTTCCCATCTCTCTCTCTCCCTGCCTCTGTCAAAGAAAGAAAAAAAGGAAAGAAAGAAAGAAAGAAAGAAAGAAAGAAAGAAAGAAAGAAAGAAAGAAAGAAAGAAAGAAAGAAAGAAAGAAAGAAAGAAAGAGATGGAGGGAGGAAGATAAGAGAGATAGAGAGAAGGAAGGAAGGAAGGAAGGAAGGAAGGAAGGAAGGAAGGAAGGAAGGAAGGAAGGAAGGAAGGAAGGAAGGAAGGAAGGAAGGAAGGAAGGAAGGAAGGAATTAGTAGACTAGGACTTTAAATCATCCACTATAAATATATTCAATAATTTAAGTGAAAATATGCATATTAAGAGCAGAGGAATGGAAGATATACAAAAATGGAACAACTCAAAAAGCAAAAACAATACATATCTGAAATGAAATATTCACTGTCATAAGTCATCTGAAAAATGCAAATGTAAGCACATTGAGATACCCTTACTCACTCATAAATTAAAATGAACTGATGACCTTAAGTGCTGAAAAGATAAAGAGCATTAGAACTATCATACATAGCTTATACCACTATCAAATAAAACAACTACTCTGGAAAAGTCTCTGACACTTTCTTATAAAGTTAAATATATGTATACCACATATATCAACAATTCCATTCCTAGATATTTACCCTAAAGAACTAAAATAAGTTCACAAAAGACATCTACATGAATATTATTGCACATAAATGCAAATTACCTCATACTAAAAACAAACAAACACATCAAAATGTGGATAAATAGATGAGTTAATTTTAGCGTATTTATACAATTCATACAATAGAATATTTTTCAGTGATTTTAAAAAAAAGATTAACCACTGGCTAATCCAACAGTTTGAAAGAATTTAAGAAATATGCTGAGCAAAAGAAGCCAGATATGAAAGAATGTATACAATGTGATTTCACTTATATGAAATCTTAGAACAAAATAATCTAGTGACTGAGTATGGATCAGTGGTTTTCTGAGGCAAGAGGTTCAGGGAAGGTGATTGACTGCCAAAGGGAGTGAAGAAGCTTTTTTGGGTGGTGGAACTCTTCTATACTTTGGTTGTAGTGAAGTGTATGAGTGTGTACATTTACCAGAATTCATGAGATTGTACTTTAAAATAAGACCATTTTACTATTATATTTAAACTATATCTTAAAGTAGATTTTTAAAGTTATACTATATATAAACTAGACTAACCAAGCAACCAATAACAGAAAATATTTGTTTTAATAGTAAAAAAAAATTGATGTGCTTTTAAGTAATTTATCAGGATATTTAAAATGTCGTTTACAATATGGTTGAATCCAACAAGCCTATAGGTTTTCAGATACTTCTACGAGTTAAGTTATTCAGGCCAGTATTTTTTTATTCCTCTTCTGTGGACCTGTATTTTTCTTTGGTTTTCTTTTTTTCTTTTCTTTTTAAAGCTAGACACATTAACTGATGTCTAGAATTGATGGAGAGAGAGCTATAATGGTATTATCCTGATTTATTGTAGTCATCTATAAAGAAAAAGCATAATAAACATTCAATAACTATTTGTCATTACATTTTGGAATGTAAGCATGTTTACTCTGTTAAATACTTAAAGTAATTCTCTGTGCCTTCTTTGAGGGTAGAACAATTCAACCAAAAAAGTCCCTACATATCTGTAAACTTTTCTATGATTGTGGTGATATGTACCCAAAATAGTTTTGACCAAATCTTATAAGTTACTGCTTTTATTTAGATATAGCAAGTAAAGTTTAGCAGATTTTTAAAAGCAGCCAAAAGCTTTTTATTTACGAAAAGACACTCAGCAAACTTGTTATGTGTTATTAAAATTTTCACTTAATTGAATGTCTCTTTTATTTTGTTTAATTCATAACATTTAACAATAGAAGTTTATTTAATTACTTAAAACTATGTCATTCTTGCACATTATGATTCTTTTAATTAAATGGGTAATTAAGTAGATTAATATGATTTAGGGAGGAAAATAACTACCAGGACTCAGTGCTTCAAAATCAAATCCTAGTCTCTGCTGCTCAGCTCACTAAATATGGTTGCATCGCCTTAAACTCACTCTATCAGAATGATAGCTGAGAAAGAAACTCTTTTAAAGAGGATCTGTTTTTTGTTCTAACTTTTAACAGCAGCATTCTTGGCCTGTACATGCCATTACATCCGTTATTTTCCTTTATTTCTACCTTTCTTCTGTAATCATCCCACAATGGAGCATAACATTGTAACTATATCGCAGGAGATACATATTATGTAAGCATGTTTTTATATCATTTTTAAAATTAACTCTAACTACATCTATCCTTTATTGAGTAACTTCTTGATTTGAAAATGCATCAACATAAAAATGAGGTTTGCTCTTGTTTCTTCTTTTTGTCCACCATAATCATCAGAAAATGTTTTCACGATATGAATAACACTTTCAATGTTTCTTTATTAGTCTCAATTTCATTTTCTGAGTTATGTAATGTTTTTACATGACTTGTGACAAATGAGACACATCCATACTGAAAAAATTATTTTTATACCATGTAAAAGATATGATATAATTATATTTATTGCTCATTTTATGTGCTTAGAAAGCAAATAATATTGTTTACATACTATATGTACATGTATGTATATATATAATACCATATATACACATATGTACTTTTTAACTCTAATATTTTTTTTTATAGAGTATTATAGACAATAATGTTTCTGGATTTAAAAAATGTCACCATACTTCAAAAATATAGGCTGGGAAGAAAAACAGTGTGAAGGAATTATTATGTATGAAAAATGGGGGGGCAATATTTTCATTAAGGAAGAAAATTACATGTGACTATCCATGTCGCTTATCTTTGGTATGTCCTGTGAATAGAGGTACTGACTGTCTCTTTTTTCAGATTTTTTTTTCACGAATGTTTGTAAAATGAACAACCTTGGAAGACAAATGCATCTCCTTCTGAAACAAAGGGCAGGTTTGTTTATTGTTCATTGTATAAAAATATCTCCCTCCCTCTGGGACAAAGTCAGGCATCCTAGAGGACTTGGGGCTCTTCTCTCAGAAGGCTCTCAATTGTATGTGCGTGAATCTATCATTTGGTCCTCTTCCCATCACGCTATGGAAATGCTATACTCTAGCTACTGCTGGCATTCTGAATTAAAAACTCCCTTCTCCATGGATCATATTTCTGAAAGAGTTATTTGAAGAATCACTGACTCTAACGCAACCAGAATGGATTCCTGAATCCATTCTTGCTCTTAGTGAAGATCCTTCGGCCTGAGGAAAGTCAGACATTATCATGGCAATGAAAGATAAACCCCAACCAAAACTGAGGCAGGGTTATTTTTGCCTTATAAGTTGAAATTCCCATAGACAAGTCCTGGTGAATAGCAATAAATGAGTTCCTTCATTTCCCTCAACACAACTGCTCCCCAACTGCAGAGACGGACTCCTGCTAGAGCTTGATTTGCTCCCCGTTCTCGGCCAGCGTTTAGAATTTGTTCTTCTGTGTTTCCCAGCAAAAAAACGTGCAAATTTAGCAGCTCCAGTAAGATTAGACAGACACTTGGCAATTGGTAAATACCCAGTTTTTTGGTGGTTTCTGACAATGTCACTTTTACTGGGCAATCATTGGCTGTAAGGGTGTTAGCATAGTGAACATATCCTGCAAATTTTAATAGGGAAGAGACGGTGGAGCATGTTTGCATTCCAGATGAGATTTGGCTAGAAAAGTTAAGAGAGTGGAGAGCAAGCTCACTTATGCAGGGAGAGGTGGCAGAAAATATAAATATAAGAAACAATTGAAAGGACAATGAATATCAGGTGTGTTGATTGTGGAGGTATAGCAGATTTATCAACCAACAGGAAATGGCTACCCAGATTAATTTATTTCTGCATTATCTATAATTAACTCCCTCCTTACCCTCAAGAAAAGGTTCTAAAGTGGAAGGATTCTTTTAAAGGGTGAATTGTACTTTCATTTGTGTTGAATTTGTGTGGGGGAATTATCCTAAAGGGGAGGAAGTGAGCTGGGTGGTGATCTAGTCAGAATTTTGAGATAGAGAAGTCAGAAAGCAGCTGCCATGCTCTTAAGTAAATTAATAGGGATAGTTAGAAAGAGGATTTTCTAGATTGTCACATTTCATGCATTTATTTTTTTCTGTGCCGTTTGGAGAGACTGAGCGAAGCTTATAAATTTTTTAAGTTTTTGGTTATCGTACTGTTTCTCTGAATACAACAGTATGCCAAGAGTGGAGTTGCCATCAAATTATATTTGTTTATTAGGAAAATATTTTTGTTTTTCTAATGGGACATTGATTTTTTTAAAAGTCAGAAGTAAAAAGTATTTTTGACTCTACATACTCAGGTTAGAGCCTTATTTGCTCTTTCCCATAGTAATATCTTCCTTCAAAACTGACACCCAAATAGGTAATCATTACAAGACATTCACAAAAAAAAGTCTGCCTATTCCTTAGTTTGTCTTATTTCCCATTTTGTAGACAAATCAGTTACAACAGAGTTTATGTAAATTAAAATGAAGTGTTCTCTCATCATCAATTAAAAGTTAATATAGTTTATGCCGAATTTATCTTAAAGTCTTTAAACTTCCTACTTTTTTTTGAGGAATGACACTGTTTTAGCCCATTTACCACAGCATAAGCTGAGGTTTTACAAAGGTAGAATAAATCATATGTGTAATATTAGTGTAAACCTTGGTGTTTGAAATTTGACAATGTCTCTGAACTCGTACAAAATTTAACATCCCACTAATAACATTTAATTGACAACTCTATAGCACTATTATGAGGATGTACTTGCAATTATATTTAATCTATTATTAAATGTGAACTCGTGAGTATAGAAGTAACCCCTATTTGAAATGTTAATAATGCTGTTTGTGATATATTATGATATATATGATTCTGCAAAGTTAAATATGTGTCATTCTAGATGTCATATATAAATATAGAAACCAATCTAAATGAATGGTTTTTTTAATCACCAACTAAATTAGAAATGTATTAAAGACAGATCTTTAAAAACTGTCTTCTAGAATAAAATGTGCATATATTACTCGTGTTTACTATTGTTCTAAGTATATGAATTAAATAGTTATAGGAAATACCATATCTGGTTATTTGTACTATGTATATAAAACCTGTTGTACTGTTTCTTTTAGAAATATAGATAATTTTAATCCAGTGGTTGACTTTGTTCCAAGCAATAAGCTTTAATTACATTTGAAAAATATAATTAATAATAATTATATTATTACAACTGTACAATATTAATTACAATTACATTATAATCAAGAACTCTAATTCCATTTGGAAAGGAAATAGAAATGATTTTCAAGCTCACGGTATTCTTTCAAATTCTAATTTTTTTTTTTCATTATTGCTATTCTCTTTGAATAAGTATTTTCCCTTTTTACCCAAATGACCTCATGATGCCCTGAATATATTATTTTTTAAATTCAATATTTAGTTTTAATCAATAAAAGAACTAAATCAATCAGAAAAACATTTTGATAAGTTATTTTTGTTTGGTTGTTAAAAGGTAAATAAGGGTTATTGTTGTTGAGAATTGTTCACTTGATGCATTTGATTGAATTGACCAAGTACTGCAGTTCTGATGGCAGAACATGATTTGATCTCCAAGTCTTATAAAGAGGAGTCAGTTTATTTGACAATAAGATCTAAGTTCTTAGGACACTACATCAGGGAATCAGTATGACTTTGGGATATATTTGAGATTTTCTCCAGATTCATAACTTGGGATCTTAAAACTAAATCAATACAAAAACTTTGGGGATGGCCTGACCAGGCAGTGGTGCAGTGGGTAGAGCATCAAACTGGAATGCAGAGGGCCTAGGGTCAAAACCCCAAGATCACCAGCTTGAGCGCGGGCTCATCTGGTTTGAGCAAGGCTCACCAGCTTGAGCCCAAGGTCGCTGGCTTGAGCAAGGGGTCACCTGGTCTGCTGTAGCCACCTGGTCAAGGCACAGATGAGACAGCAATTAATGAATAACTAAGAAACTACAACAAAGAATTGATGCTTCTCATCTCTCTCCCTTCTGTCTGTCTGTTCCTCTCTCTGTCTCTCTCAGTCCCTGTCACAAACAAACAAAACTATGAGGATGAATTAAAAAAAAAACCTTTAGAAATATGCTAATATTGATCCAATCTCTGAATTGTTCAGTCAGTTTTAGAGCATTCCTAGTTCCTAGTTCTTTTTTTTTTTTTTACAGGGACAGAGAGAGAGAGAGAGAGAGTCAGAGAGAGGGATAGATAGGGACAGACAGGAACGGAGAGAGATGAGAAGCATCAATTATCACTTTCTCATATGTGCCTTGACCGTGGGCCTTCAGCAGACCGAGCGACCCTTTGCTTGAGCCAGCAACCTTGGGTCCAAGCTGGTGAGCTTTTTGCTCAAACCAGATGAGCCCGTGCTCAAGCTGGCGACCTCGGGGTCTCGAACTTGGGTCCTCCGCATCCCAGTCCGACACTATCCACTGCGTCATGACCTGGTCAGGCACATTCCTAGTTCTTAAAGCTGTATCGCAGTATATCCTAATATCAGATTGCCATTTTCTACAATTTTCTTAACTGTAAGTACTAACCATTGAGAATAGCCTTAGAATTCCAAGATGGAATATTTTTCACTAATATTGAATCAGGAAAGGGAACAGGATTTTAACTTTATTCTGATTAATCCCTTTCTGGTGTTCTGAAAAGATTTCCTCATGGCACAGAAAACAAATGTGTGTGCTAAATATTCCATCAATTTATGAAACAGTATCCAAAAATTGTTACTATGTGCCTTGCAAGGGAGTCCTACATTACAGAATCAGATATGGAAAAGTAAAAGACTTAAGACTTTAACTTCAGTAGAGATTTGCATTTTGAACTAGTACCTTAGTTGATCATAATGCATGGAGTTTCTTGATTGCACTTCTAGAATTACCAAAGTGCTAAAAATGTCATGATCAATTAGAATAAATAGAGACGTAATGTTGTAAAGTACTATACTTTAATCTGTGGGTTACACAGAGACACCAAATTCAAATGAAGTTTTGAGGAGTTAATTAGCCAGCTAGCTACACAAGGCACAATCCCAAATCATGTAGAAAGTCCCTACAATTCTGTAGCTGATTTTATAGACCAAATTACATACTAGTTGGGGGTAAGGAGAGGCTCATGATCCCTTTGTCTAGAGCCCTAGTCAGCAAACTGCAGCTCACTAGCCACATGCGGCTCTTTGGCCCCTTGAGTGTGGCTCTTCCACAAAATACCACGTGCGGGCACTACCTCGATAAGGAATATACCTACGAATATAGTTTAAGTTTAAAATTTTGGCTCTTAAAAGAAATTTCAATCATTGTGCTGCAGATATTTGGCTCTGTTGACTAAAGTGTTTGCCGACCACTGGTCTAGAGGTATAGGTTACTCTCATGACTTTAGAGTGAGTCCGAGTATAGGAATTCTTAATTAAGGTACATAAACATTGTTTTCTAAAGTATTTAGATAAATTCTATCTTCTTTGCTCTGTGTGGCAAGTGGACCCAGGCACCCTTTCAGAGAATTCTAGAAATTAGCTAAACTATGACTAGGTGACCCAGTTGTCCTTGTAAACCAGGAAGCTCCTATATTCTTCACCCTCCATTCTCTGTAGAAAAAAGGGGTAAGATGCCTGACTTTTCCTCTTTAAAACAGCATTGCTAATACTAAGTTTTACAGTTCCTTGGTACCTTATCACATTCTCCACTGGTTTTATATCATGGGTCAAATCCTGGACTCATTTTAATGAGGTGCATGAGGCTGTTGAGTAGGCAGGGGCCTAAATTTAAGGCTAGGATCAGTGATCTGCAGATCCTGTAAGTAGGATCATCAGCCTATAACATGCAACAGAAAGGGTGATGCGTTTTGTTCATATTTAAAAGGTAGATTTGATGTTTTCATTAACAGTAATACAGTCTACTGAAGAAACAAATGCTCGACCTGGAAATGCTGGGGTCGCCGATTCAAAACCCTGGGCTTGCCTGGTCAAGGCACATATAGGAGTTGGTGCTTCTAGCTTCTCCCCTTCTCTCTGTCTCTTTCTCCTCTTTTTCCCTCTCTGTCTCTCTCTCTCCTCTCTAAAAATGAATAAATTTTAAAAAAATTAAAAAAAAAGAAACAAATGCTACTAATTAGTATCTTACAACCTATACAAACCTTCTGCAAATTACATAAACCCTTAAGTTTTATGAACTTTCTTATCTATTCAGAAATTACTGGCTTTCATAACAACTTAGTTTCTTCCTTTTTCTTTCAAAAGTATTTCTATACCTTATACCATACAATTTTTTTTCTAGTCAGAAGTCTTCATTTTAAAACATCTTAAACTTTAGTGACAACCAAGCTGGCAATAAGTAATTTTTCCTTAAAGTATACTTCCTTTTGGAGGTGTCCACCCTCTAAGTTGCTAGTATTTATAGGTTACTTTATAGGGGTAGCTATAAGCACATATCATATATATTTTTCATTTACCTTATAGCTTCCCTTCTAGCAAAGGAACTTATATCTCCCTTCTGTATGACTCATAGAAGTACATGCATCAAACCTTAAGACAACTTGTTCTGGTTTTCCTTTGACCTCAGTTTCCCTCCCTCTCCAAAGTCCAATTAAAAGGAGGTCCTCAGTGAGTTTCCTCAAGCATCAGCCATATGTAGATCAGCGGGCTTCTGGTTTGTGGCTGGAGCAGGGCATGCTGTCCTTCTCAGGGTCAACTTACAAGAGTTGGCGGGGTCAGTCTCCGCTGTGTCCCATGAGATGTTTCTCCCCTGGGACTGCAGGCTTCAACCGGCTGTGGTGGACCCAGGTAGGTATGCCTTCTACCTTGGCAGCAGTGGGAGTGGTCAGGATCACAGTGTGTGGACCTGTCCACATAGGAGTCAGTCCTTGGATGGTGTGCTTCTTTACCCAGACTGAGTCCCCGGGCTGGAAGAGATGTACCAGATCTCCTGGCAGTGCTGGAAGCACCTCTCAGACTGTCTTTGGGATAGACTGCTGAGTAATCTGTAGACCCTGTAAGTTCTTAAGGAAGGAGTAGTTACTTAACTCAGCTTTTATTTCCTCTCTGAGTTTTGGTAGTAAGGGAGGGGGTCTCCCAAATATTATTTCAAAAGGAGTGAATCCTTCCCTCTAGTGGGTGTACTTCACCCTAAGGAGGGCTAAGGGGAGTAAGATGGGCCACTTTTTACTGGTTTCAAAAACAAATTTGGTTAAAGTTTCCTTTAAGATCTAATTCATGCATTCTACCTGCCCAGAACTTTGGGGCCTGTAGGCACAATGTAATTTCCAATTAATATTGAGTGCCTTTCCTACTAGTTGTGAGATCTTGGATACAAATGCAGGCCCATCATTAGACCCAATATTAATGAGCAAGCTAAATCTGGGAACAATTTCATATAGCAATTTCTTAACAACTGTTACTGTAGTTTCATTTCTAGTAGGAAAAGAACTTCTACCTATCCTAAAAAGGTGTCAATTACTTTAGTAAAATCTATTTCTAAATGTTTACATGGGACAGTTCCTCTCTCCCTGTTTCTCTTTATAATTTCTTTACTTTGCTTAGTATCTATTTGGGCACAGACTAAACACTCGGACACTATGCCTTCTGCAATAGATTCTAAGTCTGGCTTTTCTCATTATTTCTTCTTTTCTAATTATTTTGTCTCTTTCCTGCTGGCAAAATCTTTTTCTATTTGGTTGCCAAAGTCTTTGGCAACAAGAGTTCTAGTAAAGTTACTAAAATTTCCTAAAAATTCTTATGGGTTTAGCGTTACCTTATTAGTAGTATCTTCAGCTGCTTGGTTTTTCTTGAGTTTCTAGGAGTCCCCCTCATTTGGTGCTCTAGACAGTAGATGAAGGCCACTATTTTAGAGGAGCAGACTCCTGCATTGTTGGAGTGAGGGTTTGAGCCTCACTTTTGTTAGTTCTTAAGCCTTCTCCTGATGGCCCCTCTTTGACTGTGCCTGTCTTAGATTGTTCCTGCCTTTAGGAATCTTACCCGTCTTTGACTAACCAGCCATCTTAGGGACCAAACAGAGTTATGTGCGTGAGGGAAGAGCAATGTCCCTTCCAAAATGCTTAGTTTTTTTAATAGCTGATGTTTCTACTTTTTAAAAAACTTATAATACATTTTATTTCTAACTTCTAGAACTGAATGCTATATAAAGGATAAGTTAACTTCCTTAGTGTTATCTGGCACCTCCAGGTCTAGGGGTGCATAGACTCTGTAGGCTTTCCATAGTTGAAGAAAGCTGCAGGGGTCTTCTGAGGATCCTGAATAACTTCTGACACCTTAGACAAATGTATGGTTCTTTTTCTTAGTATCTTCCCTGATTCTGGCTAACAGAAACTGGTGAAAAGTGTCCAAAGTTTTCTCACTTGCTTGGGTGTTAGGGTCCTGCTTAGGCCAGGTAACCAGAAACATTTTCTTAAGGTGGTCTCGGTTGTCCTAAGTGAGGCAGTGTATGTACAGTACAGATTCTAACAGTCCTGTTAGGGATTGAGGCTTTCCCAAGAAAGGGGATTATTAGCTTTCTAATTCTATAGTCACTTGGGGAAAAAAAGATTTAAACTACTTTCTATTACATCCATGCCTCAAATTCTAAACATCTATTTTAAAGCATCAACTGAAACGACCAATACTTCATAAAATAAAGCTTATACTTTACTTAATTATAAATCCATTTTACATTCTAAGAAACATACCTTATTTATGCTGTAACTTTATGAACGCTAAAAGATAATGTTTAAACGCTCAAGAGAAATAGATTTCTGTTCACATCCTTTAGAGTTCTTTTAATCTGGGCACAAAACTTAAATGTTTTCTACTACCACAATTAGTCATTTATCTTCTCTTTTCCACCTATTATGTTGAGAATTCTACCGTTAAGCCAATCAGTAGTAATATTTATCACTCTGGGTTTCTGTAGAGCCAGTAGCCACAGCCACCATCACAGCCACCTGGACCATGCAGGTTTGCATTTGATTCAGACAGACGGTAATGAAACAATGGAGCCAAGAACTGGAGGGCCATAAGCTTTAATCCTAGGTTGCACCTGGAGGGTAAGAAATACACACAGTGGGAAAACACTTCCCTTTGCATTCAGGGCTCCCAAAGCCACGGACTTATCCAAGTTTCCTAGAATCAAAGGTTTCTACCTCACCAGCCTTATTCACTTCTGTTCCCCATCTCCTTCTCTCTGCACAAACTCTGCACAAACTGGCTTCTCCTTCAGCACTCTGCCATCTTGGAAGCTTCTCCTCTCTTCCACGTGGCCGTTTTCTGCTATCCTCATGCATGGGATCCTCTGCCCCATTTTATACTGTATAAATCAAAACCTTTAGTCCAATATACAAACAAAGAAGTCTCTGATATAAAGTCACTTATCTGAGGCATAATGGGATTTTTCATGAGAGTGAACCACCCCACCATGCAACAGTCAAGGGTGTGGGGAAAAGTGTAGTTTTAAAACTAAGCCTTAGGCTATAAGGATCCTGCTTGCTTACATCCTGTCCCCCACACCCAATACAAACTATAAGTGAGCAAACATATATGTCATATTTACAAACTTATTTCACCAACATTCCACCCATTTTGCTTGCTTAACAATCTAAAGCACAGGTATTCCTGCACAAGGAAGTTAGGCATATTACACAAATTACAATATGACAAATCATACAATTTCAACAATTACAAAGATACATTTCACTAGTCTCTGAGCACTTTGCCAAAAGCACAAAACATCCTCTAACTTTTTTCTAGCCATGGGAAAGCTTCCAGGGTCAGGCGAATACTTCCAGCAAAGCTGCCCCCCACCCCCATTAGGGTATTTCACATTGTCCAAAATTTGTAAGTCCATCCAACAAAGGAGCCAGTGCCCACTCCAATCATAGTCCAGGAATCAGTCCACGCACATGCGGCATCAGCCACCCCCCTCATCCCTACTGTCCTGGCAGGTCTTACACTTTCCCAAGGAGGAGCATGTGGCAATGACAGCATTTCCATCTCTGCTCTGGAGAGCATAATGGCCTCCACCCCTATGTCCCAAAATTGCAGACCTATCAGGGGCATAGTAGGTACTCCTTGCTGCTGGACTCTCACCTTCTGGAGACTGAGGATCTCAACTCCAGCTCTATTCTTTTCATCATCCAGAGAGGAACTGAAAACACCAGCTCTGGCCTCCAGGCTCAAGCCCCGGGCCACTGCCGCCTTCTGCTCTGCGGGCCTTGCAATCCCAGCTCCGGCCTCAGCCCCAGCCTTCTACCACTGCTGGTTCTCTACAATGTCTAGGGCAGGGGTCCCCAAACTTTTTACACAGGGGGCCAGTTCACTGTCCCTCGTATCATTGGAGGGCTGGACTATAAAAGAAACTATGAACAAATCCCTATGCACACTACATATATCTATTTTAAAGTAAAAAAACACAACGGAACAAATACAATATTTAAAAAAGAACAAGTAAATTTAAATCAACAAACTGACCAGTATTTCAATGGGAACTATTGGCCTGCTTTTGGCTAATGAGATGGTCAATGTGCTTCTCTCATTGACCACCAATGAAAGAGGTGCCCCTTCCGGAAGTGTGGTGGGGGCTGGATAAATGGCCTCAGGGGGCCATGGGCCGTAGTTTAGGGACCCCTGGTCTAGGGCAATCTGCAACTCACAAACCTGTGATTCCTTCTCCAGCATCTGCTCCATTTCCAAGTGAGTCTCAAGAACCTGATCAGCCTTCTCCGGTGCTTGCTCCAGCTCCAGGGTCAGCATCAGTTTCTCTCATGTTTGCTCTAGCTCCTTCTACTGCTTAGTTTGTAGGTACCAGGAAGCCTCTTCCACAGAACTCTTGGTTTCCTCACGCATGGCTGTAAAAGTCAGCCAGCCTACGACCCCCAAAAGAATAGCCATGGGGAACCATAACAGCAGCCAGTCTTCTATTCCACCACTCAAAGGTGGTGGTGGCTCCATACCGATCTGTATTGAATCCTGCTGACTATGCCAAATTAAAGCCAGTAGCCATGGCCACCATCACAGGTGCCTGGCCAATGCAGGTTCAAATTTCATTTGTACAGACAGGAATAAAATAATGGAGCCAAGAACTGTTGGGCCATTAGCTTTATTCCTAGCTTGCACCCAGCAGGCCAGAAATACACACAGTGGGAAAACACTTCCCTTTCCATTCAGGGCTCCCAAAGCCACTGACTTATCCGAGTTTCCTAGAATCAAAGGGTTCTACCTCAGCAGCCTTATTAATCTCTGTTCCCCATCTCCTTCTTTCTGCACAAACTCTGAACAAACTGGCTGCTCCTTCAGCACTCCGCCATCTTGGCTGCTTCTCTTCTCCTCCATGTGGCCTTTCTCTGCTCTCCTCCAGCATGGGCTCCTCTGCTCCATTTTATAGTATAGAAATCAAAACCTTTAAACCAATATACAAACAAGGAAGTCTCTGATACAAAGTCACTTATCTGAGGCATAATGGTATTCCTCATGAGAGTGCACCACCCCACATCATGCAACATTCAAGGGTGTGGGGAAAAGCTTAGTTTTGAAACTAAGCCTCAGGCTATAAGAACCCTGCCTGCTTACAGCCTGTTCCCCACAGCCAATGCAAAGTATAAGCAAGCAAACATATATATCATATTTACAATTTTACTTAATCAACACACGCTAAGCCATATGAGGATTGCCACAAAACCGCAAGTTGAAGCCCACTTGGACACTGTAGTTATAGACTATGGAGCTGCATACTGGGAACTCAGGTACAGTCAACAGAAATCCTCACTCACACACCAATCACTCAGGGGTTTTCAGACAGAAACAATAAAAGCAAAGAATGAGATTTTGACACGGTCAGACAGCACAAAGGTGTCCCTGGAAATTCGAGGCAGGACTGATTAACTCAGTCCCCACTAATTGTCTTCCCTGAGAGCAGTAACAGACATGTCCTAAAAGTCTGAGGTAGGACTTACTCGGTCCCCACTAATTGTCTTCCCTGAAAGCAGAGACAGACATGTCCTAAAAGTCTGAGGTAGGACTTATCCAGTCCCCACTAATGTCTTCCAAGAGCACAAACAGATGTCCCCACTAACTGTCTTTCCTCAGAGCACAAACAAATGTGTCTCAGAAAAGCCGGAGGCAGGACCGGACTCTCCATCAACATATTGGCCTTGGAGAGCCTATTATATGAGTTTGATCACATCTGAACTTCCATCGCAATACTTTCAAATTGACTAGTCACAAACAGAAAAGCTAGAATTTAAAACAGACAGAAAGCTAGAATTCAGTAAAGCAAAAGATTTGCCTTACTTACCTCCAGAGGTCAGAATTTACACTCCTCTATTTCTCCGCCGAATTGTTGAATTTTAGGGACTGGGGGTTTCTGACAAGAAGTTGTCCGAGACCCATGGGAAAACTGGAGCCCTGGAACATCTCAGGAGGCACCTCTCCTAGAGATCCAGCGGGGTCAGGCAAACTTCCGGAGAGGCTATCCTGTCTGGGTGTCTCTATACCCAGTGACGTGGAACACCAATATCCCGAATGAGTCCCCAAATATTGTAAAGTACTGTACCTTAATCCGCAGGTTACATAGAGACACCAGGTCCAAATGAATTTTTGAGGAATTTATTAATTAGCTGGCTAGCAATATGGGGCACAATCCCAAATCATGTAGAAAGCACCTACAATTCTGTGGCTGATTTTATAGACCAAATCACATACCGGTTGGGGTGAGTAAGGAGGGGCTCATGATCCCTTTGTCATTATTCTCATGACTTTAGGGTGAGTCCGAGTATAGGAATTCTTGATTAAGGTACATAAATATTGTTTTCTAAAGTATTTAGGTAAATTCTATCTTCTTTGCTCTGTATGGCAAGCTGCCCAGGCATCATTCTTAGAGAATTATAGGAAATTAGCTTAACTATGACTAGGTGACCCAGTTGTCCTTGTAAGCCAGAAAGCTTCTATATTCTTCACCCTTAATTCTCTGTAGAAAGAAAGGGGTAAGATCCCTGACCTTTCCTTTTAAAATGGCATTGCTAATACTAAGTTTTACAGTTCCTTGGTACCTTATCACAGTAATAGATGAAAGAAACATAATATCAAAATCATACTATCATGGAGTAGAAAATTTTATTCATAAATAAAAATCCAGACTTTGATTCAATAATAAGCAAATGTTAAGGTTACCAGAGTTCAATGGTAAAAAAGGGAATTTAAAATGACCCAGAACGCTGAGGTCACCAGTACGAATCCCTGGGCTTTCCCAGTCAAGGCATATATGGAAGTTGATGCTTCCTGCTCCTCTCCTCTTCTCTCTTTCTCTCTTCCTCTGTCCTCTCTCTCTAAAACTGAATTGTTTTTAAATTACCCAGTCATCATCTTGAAGCTTATAGGAAAAAGAATGTTCCAGAATTCAGAGATATGTACTGACTGGAAATCAATTTTTTTCAACTGTGTCATAGGTAGTCATACAATCTTAACTTGAATATATTTCAAATATTCTTTTGATTTAAATACCATTGTTATATAGTTTCTCTGCTTTGAGAAGAAATTAATAGCTAAAACCAATATATTACTGTGATCTAAAGATGCTAATTAAAACATAGTCTATGTGTTAGGAAATGACTTGTCTGTAATTATTTGGGCTACATTAATAGCAAAGGTTGTTGGGTAATTTAACTGGCTAAGTAGATGTCCTCCTTGTCCACACTGCCCCCATGGGAAAAGTTCATGAAGTTGCATGCTAGGAAGAGTTAGTCACTAATAATCAGGTAAATGATGAGTAAAATGTGAAATATTTGGCCAAAGGTGAAAAAGTTATTATGTTTCTGTACCAGAATTTTAAGCAAGACTAGCTATATAATTTGTAGGGCTCAGCATAAAGTAAAAATTAAGACACCTTATTCAAAAACCTTAAGAATTCAAAACACAATAACAGAGCACTAAAGCAAGTTTGGGGCTCCACTGAGTAGGGAAGCTCTGTGCCACTGTGTAGGCTGCATGCTTAGACAACCAGCCCTGTTGCCAGGTGTATGGGTGTCTTGAATGTGGTAGATTCTTGGGATTTTGAAAAGATGACTCAGTTGTTACATTTAAAATAAAAGAGAGAGAGATATAGATGAAGATGATACATCTAAGAACCAGTTGAAAAAGTTGTGATAATTATGTGATTAAAATACATATTCTCATGGCTAGTGACATGTTACATATATTTACTGTGTAAGGAGAATGTTGAGAAGCTTAATAGATATGGCTAATTGAAACGATTCTGAGTAGCATATAGCGTGTACCCTGACTAGTTTCTACAACTAATTTAGAATTCAGCAGAATAATGTGAAGTCTTTTACTACTTAATTAAACTTTTGTAATGCTTGTTTTACCAAGATGAATAAAATACATAAATTGTATGAGGTGACATCTAATGCACACAAAAAAAGAGAAATGTAAAAATCAGAACAGTGGGTACATTAAACTGATTCTTAATAATTGAAACCAATTTAATCATTTGAGATTTTATTCTAGCTGACGTAATACTGTAGCAGTTATATTCTAATTGTAACCTGTGTCATTTTACTCTGCCTTTGTAGTTAATTATTACAGTCAATTTGTAAAATGACATGGTTCCACATTTGCATAGGTCACTATTAAATAAATGAATAGCTGAAATTACTCTAGCATTGAAGTGTCAACTTTGGTAGAAGTCAAGAAGACTTCAAATGTTCTTCTAACACCCCTTAATGTGTTAATGACCACTATTAAACTGCAATTAAAAGGCCAGGAAAAAAAAGCATGAAACAGTTAATAGAAAAATAGCACAGACACAATTAAAATAATTCTGGATTATTTTTGACTGATAGAAAATAAAGTGATATGCTGTAAAAAATGTAGTGTGAATCTATTTTCAACCCAAGACAGAGTTGACAGTTTAATGATAACAAATCATAGGCTGCCTTTTTGGGGAGCACCGAACGTCAGCTTGAAATTAACATCAGTAGTAAACAAGACAATGTGATGATTTTACCTTGTATTTAAATTACTACTTATTATGGTACTAAATAATACCTTTAAATAACTTGGTGTCCAGATTACTGATATATAGTCTATCTACATGAGATAAAGAGAGACAGTACTGAAAGAAGATATGTTTAAATTTTTGTCATCTTAAATAAAGGATAACTGTATGTCTTCACTGTGTAGTCTTGTTAGAGTTGCCTGGAAACCTTTCGCTGAGTCTGTTGTACATTGAAACCCTAATATTAGAGCTCTTCCTTCAGCATAGACATATTTCTAATTGTCAGGGATTTTACCTTAAAAATATACCAGGAAAAAAAACTCAATTAAAATTGTATATAAACATTCAAATTGAGAAAATCATCTTAAAATCAGAATAGATTGGACATTTTAACATATGGTACATTTACAAATTAAAATATGGGTAAAGTGTAATTTTTTTTCTTACTAACTTATCCAGATATATTTCCTCTTGTCCCAGATTTCAAAAAATGTAAGAATCACTTAAAATTTTTCTTTTCAGATATTATTTACTAAGTATAGACATAGATAAACATACCAAAATGTTTATGTTAAAATACTACATTTACCTGTGGACATGATGGTTAACTATAGTTGTAAATACAAATGAAGAAAGAACACCATGACAGTTATTAGGGTAATTTAAGTATAAATCCACTTATAACCATATCATTTTAATATTTATTTTAATATTTCAGCTATAACTAAATATTTGCCTTGAGTAAATGTAGTCATAGTTCTACACTTAAATTCTTATATAAAGTTCATTACAATTTTAAGCAAATATATGTCCATGATAAATTTATGTCATAGATAACACTAAACCCTTAATAATGGCAACTTAGTCATCTCTGATCACTAATCTTAAGGATTAGTGGAACATAGTATTAGTGGTATGCTCCAACAATGCATAATATTTATATACTTTTAATGTCATTGCAAGCAAAAATCATTTGACCCATGTCTAAAATGTAACCAGTGGGGAAAGTTGCATTAAATACTATCATAGGAATGTTCTATTGTAGCCTAAGAAAGAAATAAAATATATATTTTACTATGGTAGACAAAAATTGGAAAATCTTTAGAGACCTCAATGTGAAGTTCCAGTATGGAAGCACCAGTTGATATATCATTTTGTATGTGTCTTAAAAGCCTGGTGACCAGAGGTGACCAGAAGTAGTCAGGAGAATTATATGAACTAAACATTTGAGCGTGAATATTTTCAAAGTTGTAAGATATCCTCTTTGAAATGTCATGGGAAAATGAATAGGACAATCATCACTTACTACCAAAGGGCATTTAAAAAAATACTTTTATTTTACATTGATATTCAACTATCATAAAAATTCTCTAAATTAAAAAAATATTTTATTGGCAACTCTTTTAAAAAATTTAATTTCTTACAAGTTATTCTTAACAGCAAAACATTTTTCCTTGTAATTTTTGTCTTCAAAACAATGAAAGAAAAAAAAATGTAGTAGTTACTTTCATTAAACCTGGCACATTTGAATCAGTGAAATAAAAGTGCCTTTTTGAGTGTCACTTTCCCCATGTACATAAATGGCTATTGAAATAAAGTTATGTTATTTTCTGTGTCTCTGTCTCAGAAGCTTTTTAAAAAGCTGTTTAACTGACTCAGTGAATGGGTTTCAGACCCATGTGTCACATTTTAGAACTGTAAAGTAGAATAGGAGCAATTATTATTACTAATCCTTTTCTTTTGGGGGGGGCAGGTAATAGTTGACAAAGTGAAGAGATATTTTATACTAGAGGCAAACTAGACTTTGTACCAACAGTACGTCCAGGGCCAGAAATCAGGGCTTAGTTTAGAAGTGTTCAGGGAAAAGTGGGAGGTTCACCTTTGTCCACCTTCCAGAACATGACTTGCTTAAGATCAGAACAAAAGGTGTCTAGTCCAGTGATTTTCAACTCATGCGCTGCAATTTTTTTTTTTTTTTTGCAATAATTTTTAAATCCTGCAATACCTGACTATTTCGCCAGAGGCACTAACCCCTTTTCCTTACACTGTCAAATAAAAAAAAAAATAACAGCAGCCAACATAACAATAGCCATCCAACATCTTGAACCAGAAACATAGTTGCTTCTTCTTGGTCATGTTGCATATGATTGGTTAATTCTTGGTACCATGAATCATTATATACAAGTATAGGCACCTGATTTTTTAAAAAAGTCACATTGGAACAAAAAGGGTAGGTAATTACTATTATTATTTTTCTAATTTAATCAAAATTATACCTTTTTTGTCAGATTGCAAAAAACTATACTATATTTTTTGGTGTGCTGCAGGATTTTACTAATTAGTTTATATGTCCCATGAGATGAAAAAAAATTGAAAAATCACTGGTCTAGTCTATTGTCAAGCTACCAGTAGATTTGATAAGCCACTCCAAGGAAGAAATAGATGGGCATTAGAGAGAGAAAAACCTTGATAAGATTTAACAATCAGGTGACTCATTTCTATAGAAAGATGCTTTCATAGAGAATTGTTCCTCAATAGTTCATTCTCCTGTCAGAGAGCAGTCCTGATCAGGTCAGGAGACATCCCCTACACTTGCAGGTCTGCTAGCTGCTCTTTATGCATTTATAAAGAAGCTACTGGAGGTACTTTGGACAAAACATGTGAGGGAGGAGGCCTCTAAATTGGAGGTATTTTTAACCCAATAATTAACATTCTTTCATATAATTCTTTAATACTATATTGAAAGATCTACTCATTTATTCAGTCATTTATCAAACACATAATATACCTCATATAAAGTACATGGTAAACATAGTGACAGATATTGGGGTGAAGCAGGCAGGAAACTCTTTACACTTAGGCAACTAACAGTGTCATCTAGAGTTCAATGGGGGAAATTAAAAATACAAAAAAATACAAACAGGAAAATAATACAGCAGATGAGTTATTAAAGAAAACATTACAGTTAGTTGGAATCCAAAAAGTTTTCAAGAAAGTGATTCTTTTTTTCTTTTTCTTTTTTTTTTTTTTTTTGTATTTTTCCAAAGCTGGAAACGGGGAGAGACAGCTAGACAGACTCCCGCATGCGCCCGACCAGGATCCACCCGGCACGCCCACCAGGGGGCGACGCTCTGCCCCTTCAGGGCATCACCCCGTGCAGACCAGAGCCACTCCAGCGCCCGGGGCAGAGGCCAAGGAGCCATCCCCAGCGCCCCGGCCATCCCCGCTCCAATGGAGCCTCGGCCGCCGGAGGGGAAGAGAGAGAGAGGAAGGAGAAGGGGAGGGGTGGAGAAGCAGATGGGCGCCTCTCCTGTGTGCCCTGGCCAGGAATCGAACCTGGGACCTCTGCACGCCAGGCCGATGCTCTACCACTGAGCCAACCGGCCAGGGCCAGAAGAAAGTGATTCTTAATGAAATGGCAGAGTTCAGATGCATCAAAGTGGAGAGCAGAGTTCTGGGAATAATGTGAACATGGCAGAGAGCTGAACGTTCAATTTGCTGGAGCGATCAGTATACATTTCCCACTTCATTGGTGTTTAGGCCAGAAAGAAAGATTAAACCCAGATTATAAAACATCACCTTAAAGTGCACTTTATTTGACAGGCATGAAGGGAACAGTGAAGGTTTAGGAGTATACAAGTGACATAATTCAAGGTGTGCATTGGGAATATGCATCTGGCAGTGGTCTTGGGTGGCCTGCTGTGAGGAAAGAATGGAGACACAAAGAAAAATGAAGGAGACAGTTGCATATCAGGGCTGTACAAGCATAGGTTTGGAAATGGAATACATATTAGTGTACTCACTTTAAGAGACCATTCTCATAGTTCTCCTCTGGGTTTGCAAAGATGAGAGTATTCTTCCTCTTTGACTGATGGGCATTGTCTTCGTACTGCCCTGACAACCTCAATATCTTCAATCAGGTTCCTTTATATACAGTTTAGCAGATCTTATATACATATACATTTAGCTATCTTTTTAAATGAATAACTTCAGTAATTTTACCAATTGTTTTAAGAATATTTCATTATGTCCAAAATATTTTTTACTTTTAAATAGTAAAATAATTTTATACTGTGCTTATCAAAAACAATTTGTCCATTTTATCATTCAAAAACTTTAAGTTATTGTTTTAATTTTAGAGAATTTCCAAAATGAGCATTGAAAATTTTTCATTGGAATTTCACCAGTTTTTAGAAATGCTTATGAAAGTATAGGAGAAAATAAAAATACGTTTGGAATAAGAATAAAAAATAACATGAAAGGTTGAATAGATCAGAGGAATAAAATGTAGAAAGACAAAGAGATGATTATAGCAAGAGAAAGAAAAAAGGAAAGGAAAAGTCCTGACATGCATTTCAAAACTTCTGAGGTGTAGGACTGGCCATTTTCCAGGTTGAAGAAGAAAAAGAGGCAAATGTTTTAATTATTGTTAAGCTAATTAAACAGAAAACTCAGGGGGGTGGGCAAAAAAAGAGAACTTAGGAAAGGGCAGAAGAAAAAATACAGAAAAGAGAATGAAAAAGAAAGCAAGGATGTGTTAACAATGGAGATGGGAAGAGACTACACAGAGAGGGGAATAGGTAAATTACAGAAAAAACATATGCACTCGAAAAGTCAAGAGTATGCTCAATTTGTGCAAGGGAAACAAAGAAAAAGTAAGCAAGTTGGGACTACATCAAACTAAAAAGTTTTTGCACAGCCAAGGAAACCATTAACAAAATGAAATGACAACCCACTAAATGGAGAATGTATTTGCCCATGACGTATCTGATAAGGGGTTAATATCCAAAATTTGTAAAGCACTCATACCACTTAATATCAAAACAAAACATAATAAAAACAAAACAAACAAAAAACAAGGGCAACAACAACAACAAAAAAACACAATCCAAATCCAAATAAGAAAGTGGCAAAGGGCCTGAATATGTCTCCAACAGACATATGAAAAGATGCTCAACATCACTAATCATCAGTGAAATGCAAATTAAAACCACAATGAGATATCACCTCACACCTGTCAAAATGATTATCGTCAATAAATCAACAAACAACAATTGCTGTCGAGTATGTAGAGAAAGAGGAACCCTTGTGCAATGTTGGTGAAATACATATTGGTTCAGCCACTATGAAAAGCAGTATGAAGTTACCTCAAAAATTAAAAATATAGGCCCTGGCTGGTTGGCTCAGCAGTAGAGCGTCGGCCTGGCGTGCGGGGGACCTGGGTTCGATTCCCGGCCAGGGCACATAGGAGAAGCGCCCATTTGCTTCTCCACCCCCCCCTCCTTCCTCTCTGTCTCTCTCTTCCCCTCCCGCAGCCAAGGCTCCATTGGAGCAAGGATGGCCCGGGCGCTGGGGATGGCTCCTTGGCCTCTGCCCCAGGTGCTAGAGTGGCTCTGGTCATGGCAGAGCGACATCCTGGAGGGGCAGAGCATAGCCCCCTGGTGGGCAGAGCGTCTCCCCTGGTGGGTGTGCGGGGTGGATCCCGGTCGGGTGCATGCGGGAGTCTGTCTGACTGTCTCTCCCCATTTCCAGCTTCAGAAAAATACAAAAAAAAAAAAAATTTAAAAATATAACTGCCTAATGGCCCAGTGATTCCACTGCTGGGAATATATCCAAAAAACTCCAAAACACTAATTTGAAAGAACATATGAACCCCTATATTCATTGCAGAATTATTTACAATAGCCAAGATTTGGAGTCAGCCCAACACCCATCTGTAAATGAGTGGATAATAAAGGTGTGGTACATTTACACAATGGAATACTACTCAGCTATAAAAAAGAAGGACATTTTCCCTTTTGTGAGGTGAACGTGATAACCACTACACTACGGAAACAACTGCTACATTTTCCCTTTTGTAACAGCATGGATGAGCCTGGAGATTACTAGGCTAAGTGAATAAGCCAGTTGGATAAAGACAAACATCATATGATTTCACTCATATGTGGAATCGAATGAACAAAATAAACAAACAAAATAGAAAAAGGCTCATAGATACAGAAAACAGAAGGTTTGAGGAGTTGGGTGAAAAAGGTGAAAAGATTAAACAACAACAAACACAGTTATGGACAGAAAACAGTATGGTGATTACTTGAGGGAATGGAGGGTTAGGGGAGGTAGAAGAAGGTAATGGGGTAATGAGGAGATAAATGGTTATGGAAGGAGATTTGACCTCAGGTGGTGGACATGCAATATGATATACAGATGATGTATTATAGAGTTGTACACCTGAAACCTATATAATTTTATTAAGTGATGTCACCTCAATCAATTTAATTTTTTAAAAAAGTAGGTTTAAATACTACAGCTGTATAATGCTGGGAAAGTTCAACTTAAAATAGTGCCACTTTAATTAACTTACATATTTTAAATATTGTAAAATTGTACTTTTAAAGTGCACTTTAGGTAAAATTTAAAATTCTAACTATAATTTTTGAAATAAAAGTTTTGATAAAATTATCTTTCTGTAATCATCTTATTATTCATTTAGAAGTATTATTCTTTTGCTTAATTTTCAGAGGAAATGCTTTTAAATCAGCAATTATTTAGAATACATTAGAATGAGTTAGTTGCTCATGTTAAAAAAGTAATTCTAAACAAAAAGAATTGTGAGTTGAGAAAATCTAGATCTATTTAAAGTTGAGATGATAGTCGCTGAGTATTGTGATGTATCCTCTTGACACAAACTGAATGAGGTAGATTAATGACTGACACTAGCAATGTCAGAATTTACATCACAGCACACACAAACTCTATAGAAATATACTATTAGCACCCATAGTAAACAGTGATGAGCAATGAGATAAAAACTTACAATGGCAACAGTCATAAGCCCTCACAGCCAAGAATAAGGAACTAAACGTGTATATATATATATATAGGGGTATATTCATAGGTATATACATAATGAAATATACCTTTCATGCCTTTCATCAAAATTCAGTTTTATGTGGCAATAAATGCTCTGAATAGGTGATAAAACTAATCTTGGTGTAGATTAAACATAGACTATGTTTGCTGCAAAGCACACTGACAAACTGGTGTTTTTTAGATAGAGGGTGATCTGAAATACAGGCTTTCCCTACTTTATATTTAAAAATGGCCTCCCAAAATCTATTTTTATATTTCTAACTTTTTCTCTTTAATTTATACTGTACTAATTAGGCTAAACTTCTGTACATGATCTAGAAATGCTCTAATCATTAGATAAAAAGTGGGCTTTTTTTATTGTAGCTATCTCATATGATATATTGGACTATTTTATAATTTAGAAAGAATGACATATCTGACTCAGAATTTTCTTAAGTTAGAATTTATAAGACAAAAATGCATTGTGTTTTTTTAGTACTGTTTAGTTAGTAATTACTAAGCACGCAAAAAATCAAGTAATTTTAATACATGTTTAACAATGCTTTAAAAATCATTGTTATGAGAGTAAAATGTGGTACCTTGTTGTATGTATGCAGACTTTTATTCTTGCAAAATTTTTCAGAAGATAATCTTATTTTCCCATTTAATTATTTTTTAAAGAAAAAAATAATATATTTTGTAGACCCCTCTCTATAGTTGCTTAGGCATCCGAGGTCAACAAAGGCTTTTCACTCAGTTCTGTGGATTAGTAACCTCTGCACCAGCAGTTCAGAAACCTGGTGTATAGCCAGAGAGAAAGCAGGGGCGGGGAAGAGACAGGCTGCATCCTATTCAATGACAAGGAAGCGGACACTGGCAGAAGCAGTGAGGGGCACATCAAGGACATACAGTCTACCCACCAGAAAGCCTAGGGATCCAGACGAAGATGGTGAGGAGTTAAAAAAAGAATTTCTAATCCAGGAAAACCAAAAAGGCATTCAGAGTAAAGTAGATTGTTAGATCCTCAAATAAAAAAGATTATTGGGAATTCCTTTTACTTCCTCTCTATGGTGAAGTAGTAGAGTTTCTAGGCTAACAGAGAGAAAAACACAATTCATAATGAATTAACTTTAGACCAATCATACATACCCCCCACACACACACAGACCACATATGCAGATTAGTATTTTCTATCATCTGTCTAGGTGAAGATGTAATGAATAATTATATTACAATATTTTTCCATAATCATAAGTATTTTTTAGTTTCATTGCTGTATTTCAAACATTTTGGGTACAAAATTCACACATTTATACTTCTATTATATGCCCTGTATATATAATATATTTACAATATAGGAAAAAACTTTATATTTTTATAGAAAATGTGAATTGTTTGTATGAACCAAACTACAATTTTTAGTTACTTCATTGTTAACATGTGTGTGTGTGATATATTTTATATGTCCATGTACATCATCTCCTTCTTTCTATGTTTTCTTTGTAGAACTCACCTTCAATGAAGCCATAGTCTGGCTCAGTTCTTCTATCTCAAGAGACTAGATACATTAGTTTTTAGCAAAGCTGCAACTTTTGGTTTGAGAACCACATAAAAAAAGCTACCTATCAAAAGTTCAGTATGCTAACAGAGGGAAATTATGAGTAAATGAATCATTCTTAAAACATGAAAAATAAAAAGGAAAACCATAAATATATAGATGTATTATATTTCATAATTGAAAGAAAACATTACTTAGAATATGATGAGGTATCTTTTCTCATTTAGGTGCTCTGCATAGTTCAAATTTCTGTGTCTCAAGAAAAGTATTAGCAGAATAAGTTTGTAGTTTTGCAATACCCCTCTTTTATTTTAAACTTTATATTATAAAATATCTAATGCTTCTCACATTGGATCAATTATCTAGTCTGAATAAATTAATTGAGCCATTTAAAACATATGCAGCTATTGTTAACTCAACTAAGCAGGTAGTGTGTCTCATTAGTATTGATTTAAAAGTGTATGATTTGCACATTTTTATGTGCAGAGTGTATGTTCTAATAATAAGCCTTTATTCACTTTTTTCAAAAAAAAATGAACAAAAAAGATATATTTTAAAAATCATTTACCAGATGCTAGTATTTGCTTTTGAATATATCAGGCTATTAAAAGTGCACTTATTCCTAAACAACATTTTAGTGGGTTTAGCAATAAATAATAATGATCTTAATTATTTTTAATTCACTTAATTTTATAACTATTTATATTGTTAATCTGACATCTCTCAGGCATTTTTTTAAATTTCAGTTTGCATTATTTCAAATATATTTTATTCTAATGCACAGAGAATTCTTTGGTAAAAGTCTATCAATTCTATGATTTCATTTGCTTTTCTGAGTTCTCCAAGTTAAAACAGAAAAAGCAAAGGAAGGTAAACTTATACGTATTTTTTAAAAACCCCTGAAATGTATACTTCACTTGTGCCAGGTGTTTGCTTTGGTTTAGTTTTTCCAGCACCAAATTTTCAGGTGTAACATTCTTATTATTTGAAAAAAAAATGTTTCAGCATCTAATAGTATCTCTTTTTGTTGTGGATCCTCTTGTACATCAAAAGTATAGTCTTTCATATGCTGATTCAAGCTGACCAACATGTAGTTTATTTTCTTTTTATTGTTATACGTTTAAATAACCAGTTGCTCATGAATTTTAGTTTGGTCTTATCTTTTGCTTATTGCATTTAATATGAAACATTGAATATGAATGGTAGCATACATGAATTTTAGGATATAATAATGGTCTTGCTTTTCAAGTATATTAGGTTTTAAAGAGGAATTTTCATGTGCAAAAATATTCATAAACATATGTGTGTTATTTTATAAATGAAAGTGTGTGTGTGTGTAGATGTGAAATAAGAAGACTTCTAGTGCTTTGCCCTAGTGACTTCTACCATAGTAGCATTTACCCAGTTAGACACATTTGTACACACTAACGATGTACCTGCATGATAAGCACCATTATTTCTGTTTTCCCCTGATCTTCTTTCCCCAGTTCCTAAACAAGGGTGTGCATGTATGTATTTGTGTGAAAACTGCATATCTTTAATACTGCTGCATCTGTGAATACTATTTAAATCACTTGAAGTGTAAAGTATAACTACTAGGAAAAAATATTGCATATAATATGTATCAGTAAGACTGAAAAAAATACATTTTAGAACATATCTACAAATACTCAAGCAGACTAACAAGTCCAGTATTCAGATCTTTTGAAGAAACATACATTTGCTTCAAATACGTTAAACAGACATTGTTGTTGAGCCAGCAGTATTGAGAGTTTTGTTTGTGTATGTTGTATTTCTGCATCTAATTTCTTCAGACTTTCTTGTTTGAAGTCACTGAAAAATGATAATCATAAGAGCTGCTATTTATGTGTCAGGCACTGTGCTATGTACTTTTCATGCATAATTGTATTTAATCTTTAACTACAAAGCTATGAGTTAGATATTATTATCGTCATCTAACAAGATAGTTTAGAATTCACCCAATGTGACACAGTCACTGAGTAGCAGATGCAAATGTCAAAACAAAGTTTATGCTCTAAGCATTATATTATTCAGCATATGCTAGAAACAACTGAAATTTACCTTCTGTGGTTTGTAATAGGGATGTTTATTGTTCTATGGGAAATTCTGAAAAAAAACAGAATGAGTTTCATTCTATATTAAATAGAGCACAAATAGATATTGCTTTATTTCCTTCTTAAGAATATTTGCTATTATCTAGAAAATTCGTGCTTCCAACATGACCCCAAGAATATAATAAGGTATATATTTTTGGATTTAAAGTTTGCAATAATATAAATTCCACATTATGTACTTAAATATAAATAAATGTATTAATAAACTTACCAATATAAAAAATTTTTACTAGTCTCAGAATTGAGGATTAGTTAAAATATTTTAGAATGAAAATGGATAGTATCATGTTGAAAAGAGTAACTTATCTATAAATCCATTCAGTAGAATCAATTTTTTAATTTTTGGTTTTTTTTAGAGAGAGAGAGAGAGAGAGAGACAGAAACAGACAAACAGGAAAGAAGAGAGATAAGAAGCATCAATTTGGTTGCATCATTTTAGTTGTTCATTGATTGCTTTCTCATATGTGCCTTGACAAGGGGGCTTCAACCAAGTCAGTGACCTCTTGCTCAAGCCAGCGACCCTGGGGTCATGTCTATGATCCCACACTCAAGCGAGCAACCCCTCACTCAAGCCACATGAGCCCATGCTCAAGCTGGATGAGCTCATACTTCAGTAGGTGACCTCGGGTTTTGGATCCTGGGTCCTCAGAGTCTCAGAGCAACAGTCTTTCCACTGTGCCATAGCCTTGTCAGGCGAATCTATTCTTTTTTACTGAGCTATGTAAAATTATTCTTCTCTTTTTGTGACAAAATATTTTCTAAATAAACAGAATTCCTGCCTGACCAGGTGGTGGTGCAGTGAATAGAACATCAGACTGGGACTGGAGGACCCAGATTCAAAACCCCAAGGTTGTCAGCTTGAGCGCAGCTCATCTGGTTTGAGCAAGGCTCACCAGCTTGAACCCAAGGTCGCTGGCTTGAGCAAGGGGTTACTCGGTCTGCTGTGGCCCCCCAGTCAAGGCACATATAAGAAAGCAATCAATAAACTACTAAGGAACTGCCATAAAGAATTGATGCTTCTCCTCACTCTCCCTTCTTGTCTGGCCCTATCTGTCCCTCTCCCTGTCTATATCACAAAATAAATAAACAAACAAACAAACAATTTCTATTTACAGCAAATGATGAAAAAGGAAAAATGTCTAGTCCAATAAATGTATAGAAAGTCCAACACCTTTTATGGACTGAAATTGTATAATTAACAACAACAAGAAGAAAAACATATGGCAACCTATTCAATGAGTTTGGAAAAATAACACAGTAAGCCCGGTGGAAAAATAACTGAATTACATTTAAAATTTCTTGCACCTGTTGTATGTAAGGCACTATTCTAATGCTTAATAATGCATTGGAATTTAACATTGACACACATACAAATGTTTATAAACTATACTTAAAAATATGCTGCAGTCTTTTTTTCTTGTTTATTGAATTTCTTGGGGAGGCACTGGTTAATGAAATTGCACAGGTTTCAGGTGTACAGCTCTATAATGCATCGTTTGTATGTTGTATTGTGTGTTCACCATCACAAGTCAAATCTCCTTCCATCACCGTTTCTCCCCTGTTACCCTCTCCCACTCCCCCCACCCACTTTCCCTCTGATAATCACTGTCTCTGTTTATGAGTTCATTTTCCTTTTGCTTATTCCCTTTACCTTTTTCATCCAGCCCAAACAAGTACCATATGATTTCATTCACTTGGGGCATCTAACGTACAAAATAAACTAACAAACAAAATAGAAACAGACTCCTAGAAAGAAAACAGACTGACGGTGGCCAGAGGGGAGGGAGGGTGTGCTGTGGTCTTTAAAAGGCAAACTGTACAATTTTTCAAAAGCTTGATGGAATTAGAAATTCGTATTTTGATATGCTACCATAGTCTCAAAACTGCTAGCTGTTGCTTTACTCTGGATAACTGCTTTAGAACTCTGAAAGTTCACATCGAGTGGTTGCATTTAAATCGCAGAAATAAATTTGTGAATTATTTTCTCTCAAAGGGAATTGTACTAAATATTATATTATATGGTGCTCACTGGATAATCTCTCCACCACATTCTCTTTTTGTGATAAAAATTTAGTATTGCCGTTGCTAGTTACAAAAACTCACATGTTACATGTGGCCTACACTAATTACTTTGATCAAATTAGAGGTGCAAGATACTTGCCTCATTTAGCTGACTCATTGTGCACACTGTCTACCAGCCATTAACTGTAGACATGCTAGCATACTATACTGAGAAAAGTAGTTTCCTCTTATCTTAATAGTACTTTTGCTTTCTTAATAGCTATATATTTCAATATAGCTAATGTACTTATCTTTTATAATGTTTATATTTTTATTTATCTTTTTTATGTTTATCTTTTTATAATATGTTTATCTCTGTATGTTTATCTTTTACAATAATAATTCTAATATGTTTATCTTTTTAAAAATTATAGCTTTTGACAAAATTATTTTTGGTAAAAATTTTGTCCTAGAAAATATCTTTAGAAATTTTCCACTAAGAACATTCATTACCATTATTCTCTTTTCACATATGAGGCCAGAGAAACATTGGGAGTTGGAAGTAGGACTGTTTTTCAACAGTTTTAACTTAATGGTGGAGCAGGTAGGAGAATTCTGTTATCAATTTTCCTCAGTACCCTTCTCTTGTTCTCAAAACAATAAACTACTTAGAGTAAAGGAAAAAATAATCTTGACTGGTTTAAAATTTTTTCAAACTTCTGTACGTTGTAAAATTATTACCTGTGTTTTGTCTGCTCATTGTCCTTAACAGTGTTTAAAATAATTTAATCCTATGTATTGAAGTGTGAAAGATAGGAAAAATTTTTTAAATTTTTATTTTTCTTAACTATAGGTAAAATATCTTGAGAAAAGTTAATTATTTCTTGATTTCAACTATCACAATAACAAAATTTGATCCATATGTGTGTTTTATTAGTTTAGACATTTAAAGGTAGTCCAGAACTATTAACATTAATGCGTATAGCTAATAAGAATCCATATCTTTGTTGTTGGTAAATTTGTGCTGTTCTCCATCATTGTTGGAGAGTGCATCTATCAAGAGACAAATGACCTTGGTTAACAATAAAAAATGAGATAAGATTTCACTAACAAGTAATAAAATGAATAATCTTACTTTGGATTGTTAGAAAGGTAAACTTACTTGTAATAATATTATTTAATTAATACTTTTACTTGTTTAATAAGTTATTCACCGGCAATTATAAGAAATAAAATTGGCCCTGGCCGGTTGGCTCAGTGGTAGAATGTCGGCCTGGTGTGCAGGAGTCCCGGGTTCAATTCCTGGCCAGGGCACACAGGAGAAGTGCCCATCTGCTTCTCCACCCCTCCCCCTCTCCTTCCTCTCTGTCTCTTTCTTCCTCTCCCGCAGCCAAGACTCCATTGGAGCGAGGTTTGCCCAGGCACTGAGGATGACTCTGTGGCCTCTGCCTCAGGCACTAGAATGGCTCTGATTGCAGCAGAGCGACGCCCCAAGATGGGCAGAGCATCGCCCCCTGGTGGACGTGCTGGGTGGATCCCGATCGAGCTCATGCGGGAGTCTGTCTGACGGCCTCCCCGTTTCTGGCTTCAGAAAAATACAAAAAATAAATAAATAAATAAATAAATAAATAAATAAATAAATAAAAAATAAAATTGTCTTGTTTTCTTCTTATACTACTAATTTGTCCATAAACATTTAATTTTAATTGTGTGTATCATATGTAAATAAACATTTTCCACATAATGCTTACCATGATTATGAACTTGCAGTATGTATACTTAAAAAAATCTTCCCAGAAACCTTGCTTGGCATTTATTTCCATTCCATTCCTACTATACAAATACAGAAGCTAAAGCTCTGAGGTGATGTGTATGTCTTCACCATCATGGGACAAATAGTAGCAGAGACAGGTTTAAATCCAGGTCTGCATGGTTCACTCCATGGGCCACAGTAACTCCCACCAGTTCTTTTTTTAATTATTATTATTAAGTGAGAGGCAGGGAGACAGACAGACAGACTCCCACATGCACCGTGGCTGAGATGCACCTGGCAAGCCCCCTACTGGGTGCTGCTCTCCGAATCTGGAGCCGCTTCTCTGTTGTTCAACAACTGGGCTATTTTAGCACTTGAGGTGAAGCCATGGTGCCATCCTCGGCATCCAGGGTCAACTTTCTCAAACCATTCAGCCATGGCTGCCAGAGAGGAACAGAGAGATAAAGAGAGAGAGGGAGAGAGAGAGAGAGAGAGAGAGAGAGAAAGATAAGGAGGAGGGAGTGGAGTGGAGAAGCAGATTGTCACTTCTCCTATGCTTTGTGCCCTGACCAGGAATCAAACCTAGGACCTTCACACACTGGGCCAATGCTCTACTGCTAAGCCAACTGGCCAGGGCCTTCTTCCATTTCTAAAGTACCCCCTTTTCTACCTGTACTCAAGATCTCATTTAGTCTTATTAACCAGTAAAGATTATAGGAGGTAAATTCCATATGGCTAGCACAATGCAGTCAAATGTTAATGCATTATGAGCACTGCAAAAATATATATTGTCATCTATCTTATTCCATACCAACACTATCCATGAAACTAATTAAACTAATTCATGTTAAATATGAATGACTATTAAACATTCTTCTTGCCCTCTGCCTTCCTATTAACCAATCTGAATGATTTCCAGAAGAATTTCTTTCAAAGTAGAACTTGGAAACCTGAGGATTATCTAATTACTAGAGTAAGATAACAAAGGGAAACAAATAATTAAATATAATATTGATTAAAATTATTTGTGATTAGTAGTATAAAAGACTGCTGTAAATATACTTTAAAGCCACAAAATCTGTTTTTAAATATGCAATTTAGATGAAAATGTTTGTACAATCCAGTGATATATCTATATCTAAATCTACAGTATATTGTTATCTACATACATATGTGGTATGTGTTTAATCAGTATCTTTCTCTGTCTCTCTCCCTATCACACACACACAACTGTATGTAAAGGTATGTACATGTATGTTTATGAATGTATATAAAGCCTATAGTCACTGTATTATTATATGGAGTTAACTATGCCACAAATCAGATCATATCCTTAAAATATAGTATTTATGTAGCAAGATCCATTGTAGCACTAACTATATGGTGGATGTTTCCAATCAGAAGGGCTATCATCAATAAACCAACAAACAGCAAGTAAACAAAAGGGAGCTGTTGTGCACTACTGGTGGGAATGCAAATTGGTGTAGCCACTGTAGAAAACAATATGGATTTCCTCAAAAAATGAAAAATGGAACTGCATTAGGACCCCGCACCTTCACTTCTGAGAATATATCTGAAGAAATCCAAAACACTAATTTGAAAGTATATATGAACTCCTATATTCATTGCACCATTATTCACAATAGCAAACATCTGGAAACAGCCCAAGTGACCATAAGTAGATGAGTGGATAAAAAAGCTGTGGCATATTTATGCAATGGAATACTACTTGACTGTAAAATTGGAGGAAATCTTATGTTTTGCAACAGTGTAGATGAACCTGGAGATTATTATGCTTAGTGAAATAACAGTCATAGAAAGACAAACACCATATGTTTTCATTTATATGTAAAATTTAATGAACAAAATTAACAAACAAACACAACAGAAACAGACTTATAGATACAGAGAACAGACTGACAACTGTCAGAGGGGAGGGTTTTGGGGGGTGAAAAAGGTGAAGGGACTAAAAACACTCACAGACACAGATAATAGAATGATAATTACCAGAGGAAAAGGGAGTGTGGGGGGTCGAAAAAGGTAAAGGGGGGGTAAATGGTCATTGGAAAGAAACTTGGCTTTGGATGGTGAACACAAAATACAGATGATGTATTACTTAATTGTACACTTGAAAGCTATGTAATTGCATTAACCAAATCAGCCCAATAAATTCAATATAATTAAAGAAAGGCAGGCATTAGAAAAATCCTCAAAATCTATGTTAAAAGGTTATTCCATTGACTCTATCTTTTAATATTGCCAACATTTTATGGCATCATTATAATATAAAGGTGATATAATCGTTTTTTGTCAAAAATACAACTTTTTGTTTACACTCTATATCTTATAAAAGGATGTATTTATATCAGAAATGATATTAAAAAGTTTAAAATGAAGAGAGTATGTTTGTTTTTGTTGATGACAGAATTTTCCATTTAGCCTTGGATTTCTAGATGGAGGTGTCATTCTGAAAATCATTACTGGAGGATTAGAAAATGAACTGTATTAGAAGTTTATGGAACCTGACCAGGCAGTGGCACAGTGAATAGAGTGTCAGACTGGGATGCCAAGGACCCAGGTTCGAGACCCCGAGGTCACCAGCTTGAGCGCGGGCTCACCTGGTTTGAGCAAAGTTCACCAGCTTGGACCCAAGGTCGCTGGCTTGAGCAAGGGGTTACTCGATCTGCTGTAGCCCCACGGTCAAGGCTCATATGAGAAAGCAATCAATGAACAACTAAGGTGCCACAACAAAGAACTGATGATTGATGCTTCTCATCTCTCTCCATTCCTGTCTGTCTGTCCCTATCAATCATTCTCTCTGACTCACTCTGTCTCTGTAAAAAAATAAAAAAGTCTGTGGAGTTTCCTCAAAGAATTGAAAACAGATATGCCATTTTAACCCAGAGATCTCACTTCTGGGAATATATTCTAAGAATCTGAAAACACTAAATCAAAAGAATATATGCAACCCCATGTTCACGGTAGTGTTATTTACAATATCCAAGATCTAGAAATAGTGTAGTACAGTACCTATCAGTAAATGAGTGAATATAAAAGCTGTGGTACATTTACATAATCAAATACTATGTGGCTATAAAAAAGAAGGAAATCTTACCTTTTGCAACAGAATGGATGAACCTGGAGATTATTATGCTAACTAAAATAAGCCAGTCAGAGAAAGACATATGATCTCACTTGTAAGTATAATCTAATGAGTACAATAAATTGATGCATGGACACATGGAATACATGAACAGCTGTCAGAGGGAGGGGGAGAGGGGACTGGATGAAAGAAGGTAAGGGGAATAGCCAAAAAAACATATACATAACACACACACACACACACACACACACACACACACCAGGGTAGCAATAGCCAGAGGGAAAGGGAGTGGAGACCACATAGAGAGGGACAAAGGGGGAAAAATAGGGACAGAAAGATTCTTTGCTGGGAAGGGAGGGTACACGATGCAGTGTGCAGATGGTGTTGTATTGAGTTGTACAACTGAAGCATGTATAGGTTTGTAAACCAGTGTCATCTCAATAAATTCAATTAATAATAATAATAAATGTGTTTTCACTTGATACTAAACATGTTTTGTTTATCTTAGTGACTTCTGTACATGTTTAGAGTAAATCGCTTCTTTTGGAAATTGAGATTGGATAATCTCAAACAAAATCATAAAAACATTTTCCAAAAAGCTTTTCTCTTAGTTACTGAAACTTAAAATTCAACTTTATGTCTCAACTCTATTGTGGCAACATATTTGCTTTTGAGGTTTTTCTTCAATTTTGCTTTTACTACCTATAAAGTAATCCATTTATAATCATATAGGAGAGTTAGAAAAATATTTCATGGGTTTAAAACTAGACAAGCTCATGGGTATTTTGTAAACATAATTCTATATCACAAGTGGGATCTAAATTGAAATGTTAACTTTTTCTCAATAATCAATCATAATGTATAATGGGACAAACAATGTAAGTTTATATTCATACTTTAGCTTATCATAAACTAGGCAGAGTAACTCATAACAGCTCACATTTTAAACTGATTTTGAATTAACTGAGGCAAAAAAAAAACTCAGTGAACTAGTCTAATATTAAGGACCACTACTAAATTCTAGTTCAAGTAATTGGGTTTATAGGTACCCAGTATTTGACTTTTTGTTTTTAAGATTTTATTTATTGATTTCAGAGAGAAGAGAGAGAGAGAATGGCAGGTGAAGGCAGAGGAGTAGGAAGCATCAACTCATAATTGCTTCTTGCATTTGCCTTGACCAGGCAAGCCTAGGGCTTCGAACCTGAAACTTCAGCATTCCAAGTCAATGCATTATTCACTGTGCCAACATGGGTTAGGAGGTGACAGATATATAAATGGATAAATATATGAATGGATGGCTGCCTGGCTGGTTGACCAATTGATTGATCCATAGCTACACACATGAAGGGAGGGAAAAAAAAAGGAAAGCATCATTTAGCATGGTTTTAAATTTTCTGTTATATTTAACAGTGGACTTATAACAAGTTAGAGATATAAAATATAATGAGGCAACTACAAAGGTGCTCATGTTTTAAATATATTTAAATTTTAGAGAAAAGACTATGGTGGCAATTTGGACAATATATCTTTAAATAGAATTTTCTGTACAATGATGCTGGGAAAAATCTCATATTTCATACTTTTTTCAATTTGACAATTCTTGGTCATCAATCAATATGGAACAGTGTATCCTATACAAGGCCTTTCATTATTATGTTATGGGAACCTAATAATTATTTACTCTGTCTAGAGACCAAGTTATGCATGGAATTTAATTCAATTAAGTAAGTCAACCCCACAATGTATGCTGCCACAACAATCTTTCCATGAGAGAGAAGATAAATTAGGGTGGAGGCAACCAGAAGAAAAGGTAGAGGAGAATAGATGGGCAAGAAGTTTTTGTTATTTTTACTTCATTTTATTTTTCTTTAATCTTTGGCAAATAAGCTTTCCCAGGTAAACAAGAATGATACTTCAGTGCAAGAGAAACGTCATTTTGGGGGACATTGGGTGAGGTAAAATTAGGCTATGTCCTGCCACAGCCACCAGTCTGCTCCAGTCCACACTCCTCCTCTTATCTACTGAAATTATCTAGCAAAATATTTTCCTCTCCCTCTCCCTTGCTCCCTTCTTTCCTTTCCCTCCCTTTCTTCCTCCCTTCCTTCTTTTCTTTGTCAGTCCAAACTCCAAGGTATTCCCGTGCCACAGAGTACAGTCTTGGCTGGCAGCTACTTACTGGACCCCAGCTACGTGGTCTATCTTAGTTCATGACCCAAATCCAAACAGAACACACCAGTAACACTGGCTAAATTTCATCACTGTTTGGTCTGCCGTATTAGCATCTCTTAGGTTTAGCAACCTACCCTCATGCTTTTCATTTTGTCCCCTTTGTCATTTATCTCTGTCCTTATTCTATCTTTTAAAGGTCATTTACAAGTCAGTAAATCAATATTTATGTGCAATGTTTTTTAATATAGAAACTTCTGAAAATGTCATCAAATAATTTTGTCAAAAGGAAGTTCTACCATAACACAGTGGAGGGTCCTTAGAGAGTCTTACATTTGAGTTTGGCTGTCATTAGGGACTGCCACTTCTTTAACTGCTACATGTAAAAGAAAATTTGGAAATATATTTTAAGTTTTATCCTAACATATTTGTATTTCTCCCTAAGTGCTTTTTTCTCTTAATTATCAGTAAATAGATTTCTTTAGAAAAACAATAGTCAATACTTCACTGAGTCATACCATTGAACTGGACAATAATCTATTCCAAAGTCTGACAACTTCTGATACATTATATATATATATATATATATATATATATATATATATATATATATATATATATATATTTTTTTTTTTTACCATGACCTGATGATGAAACTGACAGGAATGAACTAAAATGCTGTGATTTTTTCCTCATATTTATAAATGCCAACATATTTATAGGAGAACATACTTTTGATGCATCGAAAGAGTTATATAAAGCTTAAACAATATAAATGTCAATTTTGAGAAAATTAAGAAAGACTTTTAGAACTTATTTTTATTTCCCCATCCATTTATATTAGGCATGTCCTACTGGCCATCAAAATTTAAAAAAATATATTTTTGCATTTAAGTTCAACTGGATGTCTAATGTAGTTTATCCTTCCAAGTCTCTTTCCCTAACCATATAAACAAGTTGCAGGTACTAAACTCTATTAAGTAGTTTAAAAGGAAATGAAGATTTAAAACAAAGTGGTAAAGGCCAAAAGTCTTCTTGGTTTCTAAGGAGTAAACGTGGTTACTTTCAGTAACTGCACATAAGAAAACTGGCATATAAATGAGAGAAATATTATTCCAAACTGATTGGATGATGGTGGACCTTTTGGTTGTCTTCAACCACTCAGAGAGAGGATTAAATTAGATTTTAACTATTATACTTTATATAGCTTGTTGATGAAATAAAACAATAAACAGTATAAAAAGGAGGTTGAAATGGCATGATCCTTTCTGGGGAAACTCTAAGTTTGTCTCTAATAATTTATATAAAATTTATGTGACTATTTACAATCCAAATAAATTTTAAAAAATGAAACTTACCATGGTGACCACATCAACGAGTGTCAGCTATGCTACCTCTGAGCTACCAAAAAGACTTTTTAAAAAATCTGCCTAATTAGATAGGGTAAAAAATAATAATAATAAACTATGAAAGAATGTTGCCTGGCAACTTGTGCCATTTGCAGAAAAAGTGAATAGTATTCTAATGGAAGCCATATGATTTGTATTCTGTTAATCAAATAGCTTATTTGTACATTAATACTTTTGTAAATCATTTAGTTGAAGGAAAAAGGTTGAAAAAAATTTTAATATCAGATTCAGGAAAGCAGGTAAATACTCTCTCTGTTTCCATCTTGTTACAGGAAAAGTGTTCTAATTCCATACTAATTCCCAAATATAAAATTATGTAGAATTGTTACTCTATTTCATAGAGAAGCATTTGTTCAAGTAATTTCTCTATTCACTACTGTCTTCTATTAAAATTTATAGTTTTATTCTGCATAATACTAATTCCAAACTACCTATTTTTCTACAAAGGGGCAGTCTATAGACAAGCACTTTTTAACATAATTGAATTCAATTTGCTTGTTACTAGACCCATTTTGTTTTGTTCTTGTCAATTGAAAGGTGATGTAACCAAAGGAGTATGCTAGCTTGTAGACTGTGTTGGAAATTGGAAAAAAAGGGACGAGAATGATCTTGACCTCAAAATGATGCCTGTACCTCAATGAAATCATCTGACTGAAACCAAAGCAAATAGGTGAATTTATATCTGTCATTTAGTATCTTGAGAAATTAGAGATTCACAATCTTGATATTTCTAATTAATTTTCTGTACTTTTTATAAAAATACTGGTATAAGAATGAAATCACTGTTAGAGCTGGAGGATATGAAGTTTGCTAAATGCAATTAAAAAAATACATAATTACCATTGAAGTCACTTAGCAAAAGAACGCGTAGCAGCTCTGCTTTGGGAGCCTGCACTTGATTTCCTATGAAAATTAATCGGCTATCAAACAATCTTCAGCCACTGAGGATGATTATGAAAAGGGAAGAAAATGCCCTTTGTGTAGGTGAAATGTGTCGTGGACTGTCATCGTAATATACCTCAGTGAAATGAAGGTTAATTCTGATGTACAACCTGCATGACAGTCATTATCAGTGAATCATGAAAATAAATTAAGGTACTGAAATAGATACGTTCTTCTCTCATACACAGTGGGTATCCTGTGAGGAATGGACAGATGAACTTTACAGATTATTATTGGAAAATAGTGTAGAATTCAATTAATACACCTAAAGACACCTTTATAGAGGGCAGCCATAATTTAAATGACAGCAGGAAGTAATTTTGCTGGATATAAGTCAAATTTTCAGAATTTCATGTTCTACATTATTAATTTTTTTAAAAAAAATCCTTAAAAAAACTGGTTCCTTCTGCAAAAAAAAAAAAAAAAAAAAAAAGTTAACCCTTTATTCAAAGTTTTGTTTTTTTTTAATTGAAATAATTTTACATAACTAGCTTGGCCCTTTCTTTGTAAAATTAAGCCTCATTCTCATTGAGAATTGGAATAAATCAGTTAATATGTCCCTTAAATATTTCCTGTGTTTTTCAGTATTTAGTGGCTCCAGGTTTCTTACAGATAATGAAATCAGCTTTCTAAATTTGTTCTCAAAAGCAAATAGATGATAATTTTTTATGTGGAAATTCTGGGAAGAAAATAAATTGAGGCACTAAAGAATAGGGTAAATGGCAACCTTCAACAATAAAGGTTAGATTTAATCCAAGCAGGCATCTGACAAGCTGCTGTACACGTTGAATCCATATCAGTGTGACCCTACCACAGACCTCCTTTATCCATTAATCTACACTTCTTTTAGCAGAGAGTTGAATTAGCTCACTGACAGGGCATTGCCTGCTGATTACCGTACATCATTCTATAGAGCAGAAATGAAAGAATCACCCTCCTTCATTTAACTCCTCTGTATAAAATGGTGCTAATTTTCCATCTTTCCAAAAGCAACAAGTTCGTATTTGGGCTACATTGAAGCTCTGGCTTCATTATTGATATTTCTCAAAAAAAATTTAATCCAAACCCTTTACAGAGAAAAAGAAAGCAGCACAGTGTGTGTGTGTGTGTGTGTGTGTGTGTGTGTGTGTGTGTGTGTGTGTGTAAATGAGGTTAAGTATAAGTTAGTACAATTAAGTGATTCTTAGTTAAATAAATTGAAGAAAATAACATCTGTTTTTACTAATTTACTGGTGTTATTTTCTTCTCCAAGAAATCAAAGCAAAAAAAAAAAAATTAATGTGGCATAGTTATTGGCAATGGATTACAACCCTCTGTTTATTTTAGAAGGAAGATAAGTAAAAGATTATAAATGGAGGAGAGTCACATTCCTAGAATATTTATAAAGATAAATTGTTTGTTTTGTAAAATGTATCTAATCATGAGAACTATGCTGAAGGGAATGATCAATGAATGCTGTATTTTTTTTAAGATACAGAAAAACACATAGCCCGCAAATATTTTTAAACTTCAAGTAAAAGTAAAATTATTTACCTCAATTTGGTGAAAATATGCAAAATACTTTAGATAAAATAATATCTGTGATATTGAACAAGTATATATTTTAAATATTCTCTTGAGAGATCATGCATTTTGAACAAAGTTCAACTACTCTCTATCATTAAATGCATTTAAATGTTAAGCCTAATAAAACTCATATTATATCATGCCACTTTCATTGCTAATCACACAATTTCCTATAATTTTTATGTACTTAGCTAGTATAGGAATGACCTCTAAAGTCACTAGTCAGGCAATACGTTTTATATATCATTCTTTTTACAGTAAAATATTTAAAACTGACCTCTTAATTTTATGAAATGCCCATTTTGGGGTTTCAATCAATCAATATTTGTTTAGAAAGTGAATTTG